>NC_071120.1:27710000-27940000 GCF_024256425.1 Clarias gariepinus
AGGCATTGGAACAGGTGTGCATCATAAATGTGTACTACTTGTAATATGATTATTTAACTCTCTCTCTTTCTCTCTCTCTCTCTCTCTCTCTCTCCTTCCAGGCGGGCACATTTAAGGCTATGTTTGGAACGCTTGAAGTCCATGGTGCCTCTGGGACCAGACTCCAACCGGCACACCACCCTCAGCCTACTAACGAAGGCCAAGGATCACATCAAGGTGTGTGTGTGTGTGTGTGTGTGTGTTTGACTGTGACTGCTGACGTGATTTAAACAACTAGGAAGAAAACGATATAGACTGAACGCAGTACTATACAACACACTCATTAATAAGACTAACTCGATTTTATTTTTAACAATATCCTAATTACTTGTTTATCGAGAATGAACTGAGGTTATAAGTACAGTACATACAGATCAAAGGTGAACTGTTGATGTAGATAAACTTTATTATTAAAAAAATGCATAGTAACTTGTAAAATCTTACATTTAAAATTTTATTTCTTGAATCGCAATAAAATCGCTTGCATTATAATTCTTAAGTTTTAAACCCAAAATGTTTAAAACATACAGAGTAGACCTCAGTTATAAAATTTTTACGTTGTTGTTACAGCATTTTCACACGGATTTGCTTTAGTTTCAGTCCCGTTTGGTGTCAATCGACCGGAGTGTTTGTGCCTCCCAGCACCTCCAGCACTTAGTTACCTGGCTCGTGTGTCTCCGGAGCTTTAACAGAACCTGAACCTGGCCTGCTCAGGGACTCAGAGATCATGCGTCTTTCCTGCATCCCTGAACTTCCCTGTTTCACTCCTGTTCCAAACTTGCTATAGCTTTAAAGGTCCCGGTTACAGCAGAACCTCTGCATATGCATTTAATCCGTTCCAGCGGCGAGTTCTTAAAGCGAAGAAATAACGTCAATGCAGACAATCCGTTCCAGCTATCTAAAAATATCACCAATTTCCAACACTATAATCATATAAAAACAATCAAAACATTTTGAGAAGACACATAAATAAAGTAAAATATGAAATAAATAGACAACAAACCTCACTTAACCTTCAATTATGTTTCCTCTCGGCACTGGCTGCTTTAAAAACCAAACTGAAAGCGTCTTCCTTTTCTTCTTGCTACCGTCCCTGATAACATTCTTGCGAGCCATGGTGCTGCGTCTTCAGTAAATCTTACACACAATGCAAAAAAAGATTTATAAACATTTATCACAGAGCTCTAAACATCCCTAAAGTGTGTGAGTTAATGCCTAAGCCTAAATACGGCTCACAAGATGCATTTATTATTAATCCACCTCCAACTCCATTGGTTTCACCCCTTCTCCGAACGTGCTGTTTCAGTGTCTGTGTAAATGAACTACACTGCTGAGCCACGCGCCTCGTTTGTTCATCAGTTGTATGTACATTACTATAAAGAATACTACCATATACTCATTCTGTTATAGGAACGCTCATACAGCTCATCCTGACGTGTTAGCATTTCAGAAAGACGTCGTTTATTTATCTCATTTTATATTTTAATGCTTTCCAACACCTGTTTACATTTAATGCTCAGAAATGTACATGAAACATGTTCTCACTTACCTTACAGCAGCTGTAAACAGTCGTTCCTCTCAACAAGGATAAACACAGAGGTTTTAGCGAGAACCCGCCAAGCAAACGATTGTAAACTCTTTTATTCTGTAACTGTCACAGAGAGCCGAGACTGGAGACTCCTTCCAGTATCAGCGTCTGCGTCTACCATACGCACCGCGTGAATGAGCTGTTACTATGGAAACGATAATGTATCAGAGCAAGCACGTTGTGTTACTATTAACTGTAAATTATCATGTGTGTGTGTGTGTGTGTAGAGGTTGGAGGACAGCGAGAGGAAGGCACAGCACACAATAGATCAGCTGCAGCGGGAGCAGCGGCACCTGCGCAGACGGCTGGAGCAGCTGGGAGTGGAGCGCACGCGCATGGACAGCATGGGGTCCACCTTCTCCTCAGACAAATCCGACTCTGACCAAGGTATGTATACACACACACACACACACTCCACACTCCTCGACGCTCATGTTCTGTAATGAAGTGTGTTTTTATATATATATATCCGTGTTGCTCTCGTTTTCACACATGCCCCTCCTCCTCCTCCTCCTCCTCGTCCTCCTCCTGAACACCTCGCTGTACATCGTGCGTAGTGTGAACGTTGCACAGCTCCAGGGACGCCTGATTCACCACCACGCTCTGTGTGTTTATTCTCGTGTTTACTCTGAGCGTTCTGGCTTTGACTGATGTGATACAAATAAAATGCATTTTGGTCCAATTAAAGGAGAGAATCGGCGATACTGAGGACAGATGGTTTGATCATTCCTGAATAAATACACCTCTACTGTTCTCTACTACTCCACCTATTGGAAGGCTTCACCCACCATGTTTTGGATGCATGTTGAAGAGGCAGCGACATCAAGAACTAGGCTATCTGATCGATTCTATATATACAGTATATATATATATATATATATATATATATATATGTATATATATACACACTACCGCAAATTTCTGTTGTTTTTGTTTAGTGATTTATTTTCTACATTCTCCAACAATACTGGGGATTTCAAGGCTATAAAATAACACATATGGAATTAAGTAATTACGTAACAACCACAACAATACCATCTGTTAATTTTTAAGACATGAAGATCAGCTGTTCTGGAGCAGTTCCTACAAGAACAGTGTTGTGTCGAGTGTGTTTGTAAAAACCCATCAAGCTCCATGATGAAACTGGATCTCATGAAGACCTTCCCAGGAAAAGAAGACCAAAACTGAGCTCTGCTGCAGAGGAGAAGTTCATTTAGAGTCACCAGCCTCAGAAATCACCAATTAACAACCAGCACCTTCAAAGGAGATTATTGTGTATTTTGGATAAACGCCTTCAGTATTGTTTTACAGAAACGACCATGGAGTTAGAAAGTGGTGTGTGTTAATGGAGTTTGCTTGTTCTTGGCTTTCCTCTGGGTACTCCAGTTTTCTCCCAAAGACATGCAGATTAGGCTAATTGGCGTTCCCAATGGTAGTCTGAGTAAATGTTTACAGGAGGTCTTACCATCGTCATACAAAATAAGGGAAGAAATCCAGTGGTCACCACTGACCTCCACGGTCCCTGCTTGGACTACAGAAGTTCCTAGATGGTTTTATGGAATATCCCACTGGGATCACATTGCAAATCCATGTAGTGTTTTATTTCAACCTTACTGTTTTTTCTAAATCTTCTTATTAAAAAGTGGTGTTCTACACATCTACGTTTGGTACCGTTTGTACTTTTATCCTCCCACCTGTAAATGAAATGAAATTCTAATTTTATTTGTCACATACACAGGCATACGCACGTATGAAATGCTTATACGACCGACCGTGACCTAATACAGAAAGATCTCTGAACCACCACCGTGAACCGTTCCACCGTGAATATTAATGGTGTGGGTTAGCATGCTTTAATATCCTTTAGTACGCGTTTATAAAGTCCAAAATTATGAATCAACAAGCGATAATGGTTTGGGAGTCACTAAGCAATCTGTAACCTAAATGAGAAGTTGTTTTGAACTTCCCACCCTGCCCTGGGTGTATTTTATATAAGGAACCCGTTATCCAGTGAGCTTCGCTAGAGCTGATGTGTAGATTCAGGAAATTGGTAATGAAATCTTAACCGGGATGTAACCAACAGTCTTAAATTCACAGAAACTCAAAGAAATTTTTCCGTGTATAAATGCAGGTATAATCTAGGGCTGGCGTTATAACGATATAACATTGTTATCTTTGTGTATTTCTGCTACAGAAGAGCTGGACGTGGACGTGGACGTGGAGGGGACGGACTACCTGCTGGGCGATCTGGAGTGGAGCACCAGCAGCGTGAGCGACTCGGACGAGCGGGGCAGCCTAAGGAGCAGCTGCAGCGACGAGGGCTACTCCAGCCACGCCAGCCTGCGCCGCCTTGCCAACATTCAGGAGAAAACTCTAAGTCTATAAGAGCACAGCCACTCCCACCTGACCTCCATCTCCAACACCTCCAGCAGCTCCGCCCACTCACTCACTCACTCACTCGATCGATCTCCAGCGCCGGAGCGTGACGATGTGAAGCCGCCAGCCGACGTACGGAACGTTCCAGAATTGAAAGCACTCTGCGGCGACTCGTACGTACACCATCCAGACCAAAACGTAAAAGAATGTGGCCTCGCATATCCGCTCCTCTCACACCTTTTCTACCTTCACCGTCCGATCAGCCACAGAGGACGTCCGTCTAGTCGTCCAATCAGATCCTCCCTACCTCTCTCGCGTCCTTTTCATCTTCGTCGTCTGTTTCGTATCGTCACCAGAGAATGTTCCTCATGGCCGCGCCCGCCGCCTACGCCGACCCTCCTCCTACATCCTCTCCCCATCCACCAATCAGATCAGGACGTTCCGACACAGGGCTAGGTCACCTGACCTATCACAGCATGGAGTTTTGCACTTAAAAGCAGCTTCTCGGTGTAAGCCGGCCCCCTTCGCCGCAGATCCGAGAGCGACATAGAATACGGTTTTGTTTTTAGTTTGTTTTTGTTTTTTTTCCCGAGATCAGCGCCAGAAGGTCGGCTTTTACCAAAGATCACACAGCAGGAATGTTTTTTTCTTTTTCTTTTTTTAAAATCACAAAAAAAAATACAGCAACAATAAAGGTGTATCGTCGTCATCGTCGCCGTCATTGTCGTCATCGTGATCGTCTTCTCGCTCCTCTGCTCTCCAGAGGGATCGCAGCTACTCTAGTTCCAGTATCAGGTGTAGTCTTTAAGCTAGTCTTAAATTAAGATAATAATTTTCCTGCACTGTCCCAGCGTCCAACCCTTCACCCAAACCACCACCACCACCACCACCGAGCCCTGGGACGGTTACCTAGCAATGGTGCGATGTGACGTCATGTGATGTCATGTCATTCTCCACGGCAACCACTACTGCTAGTCGGCTCCTGCTGGTTTGGGGAGAACAGCGAGACTTTTTTTTTTTTTTTTCTCTGGCAGTCTACTACCAAGCCTCGTCTAGTTTAATACCGAGAGAACCGTTTGGTCCAGAAGCTCGGAGACGGCAGCAGGGTGTGTGTGTTTAGCGGTTGGGTTTATGATCTGTACACGTTTTAATGTCAAGCAGGGACACACACATATACAGACACAAAGACTTCGCGAATAACACGTTTCAGTGCTGTTGATGACGCGGCACCTTGAATTTTCTTTTCGTTTTTGTACACAGTATAAACTGTCGACGTGAGGATCGTATCGCAACGCAGCATGAGATTGTCGCGGGACTGATTTTGGGGGAGTGGGTGATGGAAAAGGGGGTGGGGGGGAGGGGGATGGTGTCCAATGAGAAATTTTCATCTGGGTCGTTCCTGCTCTTCCTCTCTGATCTAAAGACAGTGGCAAATACGTTTGTGTGTGTGTGTGTGTGTGTGTTTTGATGTTGTTTTTTTGTTGTTGTTTTTTTTTCAGTAAAAGAGGAAATAAGGAAGTAAGTACATTCCGCTACCGAACAGGAAGTCAGTTAGCATTATTATTATTGTTATAAAGAGTATAATAATAAGAATAATAAGGCACTCGGAATTATGGGAAGGCAAAAAAGGGCTTTGACCCAACAGGGCTGAAATAGTTTTTCTTTGTCCTTCTCCGACGAGACGCTGAAACTGTTTTATCTTTTCAACATTGTGTTTTATTTATATAGTTTTACAGAAATCTATTTATCCATTTAAACATCTATATGTATCACAAAGTATTTATTTAATCCAGATATATGTCACAAATAAATCTATTACATATTTTATATGTGTAAAATAAAAAAAAAAGAAAAGAAGAGTATATTTAAAAAGTCGTAGTGGATTTAGTTATCACAGTGGGTTATAGTTTTATTTTATTACTTTAATTCTAAGTGTTCTCTCTCTCTAACCGTGTAGTTTTATTTGCACAGATTATCTACATTGTATATGGACATGGAGTTAGAGCTCTATATTTGTGTACACCCTTAAACCAACTTGTGCTCTTATGGCTGTCTCGACGTGTTAGATTCTTTCTTTTTTTTTTTTTTTTTTCATTTGTTGAAATTTTTTTTTATCTAAACGTACAGTATATAGATTAGATCTACAAATATATGGAGAAAGAGAAATAAATGTGCGTGAAACGTAACAGAAAAAGTAAAGGAGTAAAGGGAAAGTAGTTTGTCAGGGAAACGTGTTAAACGTATGAGATGAGAGCGTGAAGCTCCTGAATGTAGACGTAGACTGTATTTATTTTTTAAAGAGCTCAAAGATGAGACAAAACCGCAAATAATAATAATAATAATATAAAAAACTTGAACGAAATGCACCAAAAAAAAGAAAGAAATAGACAACATTTTTAAAAAGAATATATATCTATATATATATCTATATATATGTAGGCTTGTTTAATATGTGGAATTTTTAATCACTTTACAAATAAGTCCCGCCTTCCCCGCCAAAAAAATAATAATAAAAAAAAAGTTTAAAAAGAAAGAGGAAAAAAATTAGTGTGATTGAGATGTGATTGTTAGACTGGGGAAAGGGGTTTGAGTTTGTGTTTATGTGTGTGTGTGTGTGTGTGTGTGTGTGGTCACTGTCTACAGATGGAGAGAAAGGGTTCCGGACAAGGGTTTAGTTTTTTTGGCGGTGTCGGGTTCTTTAAAGCTGTTTGTACGGATATGTCTTGTTTTTATTTGTTATGAGTAAAAAGTAAAAAAAAAAAAAGTCCATTTCCTTTCCAGTGTGTCTAAAGACTGTAATAATAGTGGTTCTACATACACACACACACACACACACTCTCTTAAACTTGCCCTGCCTTTCAATGACTCCTTTATCCTTGATTGTACTTTATTCGTGATGTGTGTGTGAGCGTTTTGTCTCTCTGCTCTCTTTCAACACCAGCGCAGAGAGAAAAACAAAACTCTGAAACATTCTGTGAAAACCTTTTTTTTTTTTTTTTTTAAAGAATAAGGGCGCGTTTGAGTAACGCAGGCTTTTACATCCATCTGTGCAGAAATTGCGAATCATAATCATTAGCTGAAATGCACAGGATTTGCACAAACGCCCTGCGTGGCTCGAGCGCGTCCCGGGTGCTGACACACACTCGTGGTTTTGCTCGAGAACAACCCCGCCCCTTTTGTTTTATTTATTTTTCATTTCCATTGTGCCACCTTCGACCCTGCAGCTAACGTCCAGGGGGCCGTGATGGATGTTTGCACTCCTTCAGTGAGTACAGGAGGTTGTGAACTCTTAATACCAAAATGGCTAAAGCCTTAATGACGTCCAGACGTACGGACATTTAAACAAAAAAAACAAACACAAACGTATGTACGATCTGTTTTGGAAAGTAAGCCCATCGCAATGTCATTCCCACTGATGGTGACTGTGTCTCAGGTGTGTTCTTCTACCAGACACACACTAAAAAAAAATTGCTACTGCCTCTCGGACAGCTACATGTCTGTTTTTTTTTTTGTTTGTTTCGTGTTCGATTTAAATTAAAATCTGACCCTTTTATGCTGTTACTTTGTTCAAAACAGCGACAAAAAAATAGAAAACCCGGGCAGTTTGGATGTCGAACGCTCAGTTGTGGTCAAAAAACTAATGGAGAATCAGAACATCAGCAACAATATGTACATGTGTTGAGTTTGTTACTCTTTGCTAGTAACATCTGAAATAAAAAACTAAGCAAAACACTACAAATTTGCTTGTTTGTTTTTTAATTAACAGAAGTGTGAAATGAAAATCAAGGGCTGACTTTGAGATAATTGACGTCCTAAAAATAATCTGATTTAAATAAACAATATATTACCATTATGATAGCTAAGTGCCAGCCAAAGTTATATCTACTATCTGGAGTTAACATACATATTACATTTACATTGAGGCATTTCGCAGTTGCTCTTATCCAGAGAGAAATACAAAAGTGCTTTGAATTTCCGTTATTGGATAGACCTTTAAACTGAGTTACTAGGTAACTAACTAAGTACCATCAATCACATTCAAACTGTTTGTAAGGTTTTTTCCCCCTTCCCTGATGTTGGGACCAGTCAAGCAGGCAGGGAGGAACCCTGAGTGTCTGAGGGAAGAAAAGAGAGAATGAGTTGGGTATCATCTGCATAACAATAGTATGAAAAGCCATGTGAGAATATGACCTTAACCAGAGACCAGGTATAGAGGGAGAACAGAAGAGGACCAACTACTGAGCCTTGTGGGACACCTGTTGGGATACGGTCAAAGCTGTAGTATTTGGTACTGTTAAATCCTGGAATCTGATTGGTCAGAAGGCACATATTAATTTTCTGACAAAGCACAGGATTGTATTAATGCAATGAGTTGTTTATGTAAGGAGTTTCTAGTTTCAAAGTTGTAACTTTCTTAACTGTTTCAGGACAGTTTCAGAGTTTATGCTTTTTCCATTTTTGGGGTAAATAATCTTTTAGAACTAACCGTTCTTGCAGACTTTCATCAAATGTTGCTATAAAAGGAAAACAAGTATCATTGCTGAACTGTTGTGAGGTATACGAATAAAACAGTTACGAACAGTATCTTCTCTACACTGCTTTGTTATTCATTATGTTATATAAGAATACATATATTTTGTCATGCAGTTCCCATGGTTACTAATCCGTTTAGATCTTTCATTATATAGAACCCCAGACATTTGGGCAGTTGTCTCTGATCTCATGCTGGCGATAATGGCACACACCACTGGGCTCGGCGCTGCAATCTGGACCCGGAAAGACAGCGAGCCTTAATCATGGCGCACTGGCACTAGGCAGATGAGGGGAAAGAGGGATGAGAGGGAGAGAAAAGAGAAAGGGATAGAGAGGTGGATGGGTTTGTAAAGCTGTCAATGTACCTAAGTGGTGAAAGGAGATGCCCTCTGTTGGCAATCAATAACCTGATGAGGGGAAAGATTGAGAGAACAATAAGAGCCTTTTACAAAGGGTTGACCGTTATCCTAAAACTATAGTGATAAGGTTTGCTTAGCCTTTTCCTGATCTCTTTGGCTCCTTCTTCACAGAGGTGTAACGACAGGACAGGTTTAATGGAACCTCCTGAAGGCCGACACAAAAGTCAATGATTTGCAAAACTGCTAGCATGTCGGACGTTTGCATGTTTATTTGCAAGTGTTGGTTTTCACAATGAAGAGAACTCACCTGTCTGGAAACCAGCAAAAGAAACAAGCAGAAAAGGAAGTGGAGGAGTGGGAAGTGAATAAAAAAAATCATTAGGATGAGTGGAATTGTTCAGATGTTCGCTGTGTATCCAATGCACATCTGGATGATTGAAAACATCATTTGCTAGATGGCAGATTAAACTGTAAAATGTTTTGTTAATTTATTCTCAATTAAACAGTTTTCTGCCTTTATCTAAGGCTCAAAACTAGAACTCCATTTACACCTAAAAATATATACGTGTGTAAAAAATCCAGAAGACCAGGATACAAAACCAGTATAAGTACATCATGTGCTTCAAGATGCACTACTATGAGTGTGTGGAGATTAATATTTGTCTATTTTTTATATTTTTAAAATTAGTTCGTAAAATGCAAACACAAATCAAAAGAGGCAGTTGTAGGTTTCTCTCATGTTCCAGTTTGAATGTCATGCTGTAGATCATAATGTAATGTAACTCTAGCCCAACACCATTGTGGCGAGAGAGCACCTAGCTGGAGCATGTAATGCTAATCACTTAGCTACCTTTCTTTGGTAGAATTGGATATTTTTAGACTTGATCTAGCACTACATCTAGCATAAATATATTGCGAATGCTTTCAGAGATATTTCCTTAAGAATCTTTATAAAGAAGACCATAATGGCCATAAAATAAGAGTTAAATAAGTAATATAACCTGTTTATCAGTAGTACTAGCTAAAGACATACCTAATACAATAAGGTACAAAAGGTAATAATTTCTGTCCCTCTTTAGCTGGGTTGCGTCGTTGTTTCATAGATTGAAGAAACCAATTTGAATAAAACCAAATAATGTAAATGTATTTAAGCGCAGAGAATGTATTGTCTCTGTATGTTTGAGGAGGGGGGGGGGGGTCTTTCTTGATATCAAGAAACAGTCTTTAAGAAATTTTTCTTATTTACGGAATTGCTAACCGTTGGATAGCTAGCTGGCTACTTAGCTGCCTGTACACGATGAAGGTTACCAAACATTTTCATTTCTGTTACCTCTTCAGCAGTGCTTTTTGTATCAAGGTCACGGCTTGAAGGTACATATTTGAATAAAAAACATAAAAATGTAAATGAATGTAAATGTGCATGGTCATGTGTGGCTGTGATTGCTAAAAGAAAAATCATGAGTATTTTTTAATACAATCAGAAAGGAGATTTTGTGAAACTTTGTACTATTGCAGACTTTTCATTACTGTAGCTAGCTATGAGACTGCTAGCATGTTGGCTGTGATAACATTGACTAATAATGTCGCTAATTTCATTTAATTTCATTACCTAATCACTTTGACCATCTCTAGCCGTATACAGTGTTTGACTCATTGTGGAGCAGCAATTTAACTTATAAAGTGCAAGTTAGTCAGTGATGTTATTAGCTAAAAATTGTCCTTTAGCACAATTTTTGTCCTTTTTTTAATTTAATACAGATATCTGTGCTTTGATGGCCTGGGTTTAATTCCCAAATGGAAGGGTTGCATCAGGAAAGTCATGCGGTGTAAAACCTGTGCCAAGTGTGCAGACCAGCCAACCCTCAACGGGAGCAGCCGAAAGACAACAACAGATATCTGTGCTTTTAAATGATGTAGCAATCTATCACACTGCATTATGGGATAAAGGCATGAAATTTCTGGTTTTAACAAATAGTCTTTTAGTCCATATAGTATGTGCTATAGATAATTATAATACACTACAGAACATACCATAATATACCATAGTATTACCATGGTATTTTTTTTAATTACAGAAATTACTATGGTAGGTAACAGAGTAACATTTACCTTGGATGTGTTGGGGAAACACTAAAAAGACTAACATTACACTGTAATTATACTTAGCATTGACCGTTAAGCAAACTTTTATAGGTTCCAACTAAATTTGCACTAACTGGACTTTATAGTGTGCCAGTGAAGGTACTTTGGAACCATGGTATTTCGTTGTTGTTGTTTTTTTTTGTAGAACAATGACTACCAAAGTTCAGCAGATATCTAATATGATACAGTATGTTCGTACATACTACACCATATTAGATGTTAGTGCATAGATACCTGCTGCACTTTGGTAGCCACTGTGGTACTCAGTAAGTACGATGGGATTCACCACAGTATTGTGTATTTACTTTTGGTTGGTTTCACAACAGGTAAAATGGCACTGCAGAGATTACTGTAGCAGGCCCAGTAAAAGTGGTATGGCACTTGGAGATACACCACAGTGCCACCAAGTTTTGGGAAATGGTACATAGTATATAAATATAGCTCATGGTACATAAACATTTATTGGTACATGTTCCATTATATAGTACTACAGTAGATAGAACTATGTTCCATATTGTATATCAGGAAATAAGTACCACGGTATCTATAGCAAGATACAATGTTTTATTGTAAAAGAGTGTATGACACTGTTTTTAAGGCTGACTTTTTAATACTGCATCTATTTTAAAAAATATATATTTTTATATATTTCAACTTTAAAATTAATGTGCCATCAGTAAGTTCTTGGGTTATCGTTATGAAACACATGGAAGTTAAATTACTTTACGTTTAAACCCACTTGAATTTAGTCATATTTAGTCAAAAACTATAAGAGTTTGCTTAGCGGTCAATGCTAAGTATAATTACAGTGTAATAAATGTATAAAGACTCACACTGAGTCTTTTTTTTTTTTGCGTTTTCCAAACAAATCTGAGGTAAATGTTACTCTGTGTAGATATTATCTTTGTTTCTATACATGATCTAATGGTTATGTACAAGCTTGCTAAATCTGTAGCTTAATTTCCAGTTAAAGAAAAGCTAGAGGTCTTTAAAAAAAATTTTTTTTTTAATGAACTTACATGTTTGTAAATAAAAAAAAATTAAAGGTCTTGACACAGTGTCTATCACTTACCACTTTAAACATTAGTTTGCTTAGCATGCAGTGCTAAGTATATAACCACAGTGTAATTTTAGCTATAAAGAGCCTTTTCTTAGCATCATAGCAACAAATCTGAGGTAAATTCTGAGGTTTCAGCCTTATTTACAGTCTTTTTTTTAATTCTATAAATGACTAATTTACTCTTTGTTAGCTTGTTGTATTAGCTTGCTTGCCTAATTTTCAGTTGAATATCTTTAATAAGCATTTTCTCACTCACTCATTGTCTATACCGCTTTACTCAGTAATCAGGGGGGACCTGGAGCCTATCGCAGGAGGCTTAGGGCATGAGGCAGGGTACACCCTGGATAGGGTGCCAATCCATCGCAGGTCACACACACATACATACACACTACGGGTAGTTTGGAAACGCCAATCAGCCTAACCTACATGTTTTTGGACTGTTGGAGGAAACCTACCAAACACGGGGAGAACATGCAAATTCCATGCACACAGAGCCAGGAATTGAGTCTGGCCGGGAATCGAACTCGGACCCTGGAGGTGCAAGGTGACAGTGCTAACTACTACACCACCGTGCCGCCCTAAACATTTTCTGTGTTGAGTTAAATAAACCAGAAACTTTGTCGATGTTTTGGAACTTAAGAACAAAGAAAGAGTTAGCTTTGTGGTCAATGCTAAGTATAATTACAGCACATGTGTAGTCAAAGCGAGTCTTTTCTAAGGTAAATGTTCACTTTTTATGGTCAAGTTGCCTTCTTGGTTATTATAAAGGACTATTGTTAGCTATGTTTCTAAACAAGTCATGTTAATTTCATTAAGTTAGACAGCTTTAACCAAATTCAGTGTCATTTTAGTTGTTCTTAGTTCTAAAGTCTTCTTTACCGTCATTAACTAAACATCAGAGGCGAACATTGAAACACTAGACAATTTTAACTTTTTTGCACTGTCACTTTAATTTACATTGTGTCTGTGTGAGAATGATTGTTAATGGCTATGTACTGTATTAGCAAAGTGGTCATACTGAGTCATCAGCTATCTTCTACTCTGGGTCTGTATTTCTCTGTTGCTTAGGAACTGTGGTCTTAAATATATTTTTTTATCAGGATTTTAAAAGCACTTTATATATTCCAGTGTTCGAGAAGCTTCTTAAAATTACAGATGGGTATTTTTTAGCATTTGAGACATGACCCCAGTTGCTTGCGGAGACTAAGGAGAGTCCTTCTGCTGGAATCAGTAGAGATAAGCAAGACCTGCTTTGGGTTTGAGTGTATGTATGTGTGTGGTGGTGGCAGTCAAAGTCAGTGTCTATTTAACCCCTTTATCCCATGATGGACAGATTAGTCAAATCCAGCAGCTTATCTTGCAACTGAGACCTTCACCTCACTGACCTTTAATCAGACACACAGAGGTTAATCAGGTAAAACGCTACGAACACAAATCAGGTCAGACTGGAAACACACATACAGATAATCGTGTGGATTATGACCTGAGCTGAGGACAAGTGTACAGTCAATTCGAAACAAAAACATATACACACACCTACCTACAGTACTGTACAAATAAACACAAACACACACCTGCCTACTGTACAAACAAACACATGTTGGCTGATGCAACTTCCCCAACTTACAGGTTACTAAACCTGAAATTTCAATTGCCTATAAATTTAGACCTTAATTAAAGGGAAAATTCATTTTATTGTGCAGTGCCTGCTGTTTCATTACAGAATCACTTTAGACACATGCATGCACTTTTACATAGGAACAGGAGAAATCTCTAAAATTTTGAAAAGAACATAAAGAAAAATTATAAGCAGACCCAGATGATACACAAGCCCAAGGAGCTGGAACAGAAATTTAACCAAATGATGAATTGTAATTCAACTGTAATTCAAGCCTTAGGATGAACTAGAGATTGATGCCTCTAAACTCCAAATTTTATTTTATAAGTAAGGGTGCTAAGGATGCTTTAAAGATGATGCTCACTCTCAGCTATTTTCTAATTGGCTCCTAAGTACCAAAAGAGAAAAAGGTGATATCTTGAGTTCAAATTCTGTCGACGTCACATCATTTGTATTTGGGACTCAAGAGAGAATTGTGAGCTTTTCGGTTGTGTTTCACTGCCCTGTGAGGCATCATGATATACAGTAGACGTGTGTTAGCCTTCAGTCTTTTAAGTTTATAGCTGGAAGAGCTGGTTGATGGGTAGGAGCCGACCACCACCAAATAGAACAGAATATGGTCAGAGAAATACAATAACAATAACATAAAATACATACACTCTTGATCTTTCACATTCTTATCGCGATTGAGGTTTATGTCTGAGAATCCAAGTAAAGCACCCCCTAGTGGCAGTGCACTGTTTCCCTGTACAAATTAAGCATCAAGTATTCAAATAGGTTGCATATCAGCAACCAGCACACACACACTTGTTTAACACTAATGTATTAATAACAGAAGGGATTGACTCATGTGCTACAAAAAGATAAAGGTATAAAGTGTGACATAGACATATGGCCCAACTCAAGCTGTCCATCAGATGGTGAACTCTGGGCCCCCTGCCTCCATGTCTCTCCGCCTGACAGGAAACAAGATGGAGGCTCCACCACGGGGCCATGCACGAGCAGATGGGGAGAGAAGAGAGGGGGAGGCAAAGATGTGTACCGCGGCCTATATGGTGCAAAACACTCGACCATAAATACAGAGCCGTCATACTAATGAAAACGTCAAGTTTACTTTTGAACATAAATAAATATTATTTTAACAATATGCTATACAATATGTTAGCAGTGTTTTAGCAAAAGTAAAAATAAGACTTAGCAAATACATTCCAAACCCCCCCCAAAAAAACATTTATTATGTCATGCCAGTCACTTTATTTTATATATATATATATATATATATATATATATATATATATATATATATATATATATATTTTTTTTTTTTTTTCTTACCAACAATTTTATTTATCCTTGCTGTTTGGTGCCTTAGCGTAGTGGCTACAGCATGATGTTAGTTGCATAACTACAGTAGCTATCATCAACTCAGTGTTTAACAGTTCTTAACCTTGTTACGGAAAAAAATAATTATCACAAGAAATATTTTACAAACACTAATGGACATTAACAATAACAGTGATAATGGAACCATAGATTATAAAATTCATGTACATGTCAACTCTGACTTCGTATATACAACTACGTCCATGTACTACACCAGAAAATTTTAGGATGACAGTTGATAGCAACAGTATTTTGCAAGTACTAAATTGATAAGAAATATATGTTGACAAAAATAATGGTTAGTTGGTAAGCAATTTGGATCCACGTGGACTCTATCGACTGCTTTACAACATAACAGCAGATTAACAAGTACTTCACTCACTGCAGGCTCAGTTTCTATTCTCGACCTCACCTGTGTAAGAGGAGCCTGGGAGAGGCCACTAGGTGTGTTTGAGTGTGTGTGTGTGTGTGTGTGTGTGTGTGTGCGTGTGAGGGACAGAAAGAGAGAGAGATAATAATATCTTTGACCTGGTTTAGTAGCCTTCATGCGCTTAATTGTGGTTTTCTGAGTCATGGATGTCCGCCCTCTTTTTGGAATGTGTGTGTGTGTGTGTGTGTGTTGGTATGTTGATGAGAAGAATATTATTAGAGACTTATGTGGATCAGTATGTCGAAGGCAAAAGGACACGTCATAGAGAGGCTAAACCACATCCCAGACAGCAAATTCTTCGCACTTGCATATCAATTATACATTTCCGGCACTTGATAGACGCCCCT
The DNA here is from genome assembly GCF_024256425.1 of Clarias gariepinus. Classification (NCBI taxonomy): domain Eukaryota; kingdom Metazoa; phylum Chordata; class Actinopteri; order Siluriformes; family Clariidae; genus Clarias; species Clarias gariepinus. Next base: position 27,725,876 of record NC_071120.1, read on the forward strand.
ATTCAGAATGATTACTTTTTTATTTAATTATACATCTAAGCAGTTAAGGGGTTAAGGGCCTCACTTAAAGAGCCCAACAGGGATAACATGGTCATTGTGGGGTTTGAACCTGGGACCTTCCAAACCATAGTCTAATGCCTTAACCACTTAACTACCTATAGTTCCATACAGTTGTTTATGCTTACACTTATCTATCATTAACACTTGTATTTATGTATAAGTGTTTATACATTTAAAATAAAGTTACATTCAGAAATGATTTCTTGTTACTTTCTGATGACTAGCTGGCTAGCATTAGCAATGAGGGTTGCGATACTGTTAGCTTGTGTTAGCTAGCTGGCTATCATTAACTATAAAAGTTATAACTGTTAATTATTATAACTTTTTTGTTACATAACTAATTATGTTGGTATTAGGAGTGGGAATCATTACTTTAAAAAAAAAAAAAAAATCTAAAAGTCCACTCACTGAAGATGATAAACATCTATATTAAACATGAAATTCTCTCAAATGTGTGGGACTAGCATAACTGATAAACCAGTTATAAAAAATAGTGATAGAACTAAAAATGATTGGTATTTATGAATGATTATATGTTCATGATATTGTAAGATAATGCCCACTGGTTTTAGCAGTGATGGTAGTTGAATAAAGAAACAAATTCCTTTAAAATTCTGTGTGGTTTGCTCTTTTATTACAAAACTAATTTATAGATAATTTGAATTATCTCAGAACTCAAGATGTGTTGTGTTACAGTAAGAACTGAAAATGCATATCATTTATTATTATGTCTTTAAAATTGTCCAGCAATCCCGGGTTATGAATCCCGCTAGGATGTGCAGTGATGTTTATAAACAGAGAAAATCCAATGATATAAAAAGAGCTTCCGCCGCTAGCTGAGCTCACAGACATTTAGAGAGAAATACACTTAATGGTTTATTACTATTACTATTTTATGATAATTTAATTACATCCAGCATATTAATATAAACTGATTACTATTGAAATAAAGCTAGCTGGTTATAGCTAATTTTCCAGGAAGGCTAGTTTTTCAGTGTTGATGCCAGTCTGTGTAGTTTTTCCCCCTTTGAGCTTCCTGTTCAACATTCATGTCTAAAATGTCATTAATGAGCATTAATTAATTAGCTGCTGGGATATCCACTTTATATCCACCAGATGTATTTGATCAATCAGGACATGTTTACTGTCTAGAACCTAGCTAAATGGCACAACAAACCAGCTACAAAATAAATGTTAGTATTTAAACACCTTCATACCCCATCTAGTGTTAATTGTAAGGAAGAACATCAGATTTTTTTCTTCATTTGTTTTTGGTCACATTCTGCCCCCTAGTGGCTAAATTTTAAAAGGATCTCTCTTCATTTCAACTCCAAAGATTACAAAGCATATTTTTATTTTTAGCTACAAATAAATACAGAACTAAAACACACGAAAAAATACATCACTAACAAAAGCTTTCAAGAATAATGTTGGAAAATATTACAACAGAGAAAATACAGAAGCCCTGTAGATGTTCTGAAATTGGATATAAAGTGAAGTTTATACCGAAGTCCTGTGGATTTCTGGATTCTGATTGGTCAGAAGATGCTAATTTTATTTTCTACAACAGCAGCACTGACAGTAGTATCATACTGATGCTAGGTGACTGAGTCAGCGTACCTCTGAAGATGTCGTGAGGTGTTTCTGGTATGCAGTGGTTAGTACCTACCAAAAATGCTCGGAGAAGAGACAACTGAAGAGCTGGAGACAAGGTCATGGGTGCCCAGGGATCACTGATGCATGTGGGGTATGAAGGCTAGTCTGTCTCGTCCAATCCCACAGAAGAGCTGCTGTAGCACTAACTGCTGTAGAAGTGAATGCTGACTCTGAAAGAAAGGTGTGAGAATGCACACAGTGCATCATACAGTAGTTTGCTGTGTATGCGGTCGCTTAGCTGCAGACCAGCGTCACCCAACAAAAGCTCCTGACCATGAAAGTGTCCTGGTCCGATGAATCACGTTTTCTTTTACGTCGTTTACATTGCCTTGCAAAAGTATTCATACCCCTTGAACTTTTCCACATTTTGTCATGTTACAACCACAAATGGACCTTTCGCTGCAATTACAGTCTTTTGGGGTATGTCTCCACTAGCTTTGCACATCTATTGTACTTGTCCATTGTATACATGTAAACATTGATGTTTAGGGTCCTTGTCCTACTGGAAGGTGAAACTCTTCCCCAGTCACAAGTCTTTTGCACACTCTAATAGGATTTCTTTTTAAGATTGCCCTGTATTTGGCTCCATCCATACAGCGTGTGTCGCTTACATACACCCTAAAAAATACTGGGGTTGTTTTTAACCCAGTTGCTGGGTACTGTAAATATTGGACCAACTACATGCTGGGTTCATTTAAATTTTTTAAATACTCAACCCAAATGCTGGGTCATATTTAACTATAATGCTGGGTTAATTCTACCACATAAATTGGTCAAGTGTTCTACCCAGATGTTGGTTCATTTTAACTGGAATGTTGGGTTAATTCTACCTCACGAATAGGGTATTGTTATATTCATGTTTTACAGTAAATCTTAAAAAAAAAAAAAAAAACTACTCATGTCTATTAAACAGTTAAATTACTTTGATATACTGGTCTATTACAAATAAAAAAACTTTCAAGTTTTGCAAACCATACATATATGCAATAAACAACATCCTATTAAATGTTCATAGAAAAAAAACATTTATTTTTCAAAAGCACAAGAACAGATAATCCACAGCGACATCATTACTATACTATTACTCACAAGAGCAGAATGGAGTCATTGCACAAATAGGCTGAGGCAGCTTCTACAGAGCAGGATCTCTCTGTGACATTAGATATCTTTTCTGCAGAACAAAACTATCCAGCCCTGGTCTCATTTTAACATACAAACACTGTCTATGACTTTTCAAGTAGGCCTCGCTATTTAATAGCAACATTACAAAAAGTCCTATACAGGAGCACACTGCTTTGGATAGTTAATGTCAAAAATATAAAATGCCTTGAAGCACACATGCACACACATGCACACATGCACATGCACAAGCACACACGCCCCAAGTAGTGTGCATTGCTCCAGAGTCTGTCCCACCAGAATGACGAATGCCTGAGAGCAGCGCTGGTCATCATCTCCCAACGTCAGGATGTAGGGGTACGGCTTTGACACTTCAGCCTGCTGGAGGTATTCCACCATGTTGGTTCCAACCTTAGAAAGAAAGAAATGAAAAAAAGTAAACATTTTGTTGAATAGCAAAGATTAAACTGAATAAGACTTTTAATTTAGTGTGTAATAGGATTGATACTAAATAAAAAATGACAAAGCTAGGGTATAGGTAACCTGAAACAAAAACATGGAGACAGCTACTAGCAAAAATAAAACAGCAAAATAAGCATGGCTTTTAGGATAAAGCTTATATATATATATATATATATATATATATATATATATATATATATAAAAGTAAGACTAGTTGATCTTGTGGTCTGCGTTGATTTTAAGCTAATTACTGAGAAAATGCATTGTCATGGCTGGTGTCATACTGGCACATTACAATCACCCAAATATTAATACTTCCATCTAGTAGTTATCTGTACAGTTGTGGTATTTTATCCTGTAGTTGGTGCGTTGACTGATAGTTAATTTAGCCTAAATCACAAGCAGCTTTGGGTTAAAGAGGGGGCGACCTGGTTAGCTTACAAGCAGCAGTTAATGATTACATATTAGCGTACTTACCAAAGGGGGAAAGGTATAAAATATTGTTATAACTCTTTATAATTGTTATATGTGGTTGCTAACGCTAGCAACCTAACTAAATGCCTGCGTCATGCTAGCACTACAGTTAACAGTTTAGCGTTCATTCATCACTTCACCATCTTTGTACACCCTGCAAACATTCTAGCTAAAAAGCTCAGACATCTTAGCCGTTTCTTTTACACACAGGTGGGGTTCCTGGCTAACTAGCAGCTATTGTTAGCTAAATCGTCATACACGGTAACTGTAATAAATGTTACATATCGTGATCATTTTTCAGTTATATGTGACGTAGGTGAGTGAACATGTGTATACAGACCTTGTACAGTATTAAACGTCATTTTCCCTTAAATGCACGAGGAGGATGAACCGTCATCAGCGGTGTGGAAGCTCAAGAGAGAAGACACGAAGGTGACAGCCGCTGAATACACCGGTGAACTTTGGGGGAGGGGCCAAGCAAACTTCAAGCCAGCAGCTGGGTTACACAAAAACTACACAACTCTCTGTAAATAACCCAGAAAAATGACCCAACAAAGGCAACCTAGCGTTTTTAGTAAAGTGTGTAGTAAAGAGTTGACACCAGGATGCACTATGGGAGGAAGGCGAGCGGGCGGAGGCAGTATGATGCTCACCTACCGAAACCTTCTTGCTGAGCAGGTTAGAGCCCTTCATGAAGATGGTTTTCTCTGCTATCAGTATTCTCTTTCAGCAGCATAATGCACCCTGACACACTGTTCAGAAACGGTCTGAGGAACATGAAAACGAGTTCAAGGTGTTGACTCCGCCTCCAAATTCTCCAGCTCTCTATCCGATTTAGTGTCTGTGGGATGCGCTGGAGAAGGTACCTTGGTGCCAGATTCCAAACCACACCTCTCTCTCACCTCATTTCTCTCACACTCACAAATGCACACACACACACTTTCTGTTTCTCAGAATGGCCTGATTCAGGTCTTTAAGCTGTCTCTGTCTCCCAGGCAGAGCTAAAATATCCTGTCTCAAGCATTTGGAAAAAGTGCTGACCAGTTGATGCGACAGCATTAGTGCCCTATGCACATGCGCACACACACACACTCTCTCTCTCTCTCTCACACACACACACAGACTGGCTACTTGCTCTATCTCTACCTTCAAATTTTCTTTTTAATAATATTGATTTAATTTATGGAGTCATAACTCTTCCAAGTGTGTGTGTGTGTGTGTGTGTGTGTGTGTAAGAAAGAGAGAGGGAGAGAGAGAGAGAGAGAGGGACAAGTATACGGAAACCTCGTCATCTCATTTCATATTCCGCCACTGCGGCGGAGAGGTGCAGCCAACACACACACACACACACACACTGAGAATGCAGCAGTCTCCACTTGACTTAACCAAAGAACTATAATCACTTTGTCATTGTGCACAAAGACAAGATCTAGAACCCTAAAGGATTCTAGTTTGTCCTCCTTGGAGAACCTGTGAGGCTCTACTGTATGTCAAAGTGTTCTGCACACAGAGAGAAGCTTTAAACTCTTGTGAAAACATGTTAATAAAGTAATTCCTGGTCATTCCTGGTGGATAATGGATAGATAGAAACACTTGTTCTTTCTCTCACAGCTGTATTCTCTTTCTCTCTCGCTCTCACATAGAGAATGCAGCAGTTTTCAGTCGACTTAAGCAGAGAACTATAAAGAACCATAGCCTCTGTGACTTTGCACAACTATAACACACACACACACCTTTTTGGAATGATCTAGAACCCTAAAGCATTCTTCTTTGTCCTTCTTGGAGATCCTGTGAAGGTTTTGATGTGAAGACATGCTAATAAACACAAGTCATGTTTCCTCCTTAGATTACTTCCTGATGAATGATGGATTTCTCTCGTTATTTCTCTCTCAAAGCTTTATTCTCATTCTCTTTTGTCTTTTTCACCTTCCTTCCGTCTCTGGCATGCTTTTTTGTCTTATATCTCACCTATCTCTCGCTCTCACACACAAAATGCAGCAATCTCCACTCGACATAACCAATATTCTTATTAGTAACATAAAGAACCACAAAGAACTATATAGAAATATAACCTGTCACTTTGCACAAGTACAAAACACACACACACCTTTTTGAAATGATCTAGAACCCTAAAGCATTCTTCTTTGTCATTCTTGGAGAACCTGTGAAGGTTTGATATGAAAACATGTTAATAAGTTTCATGTTTCCTCCTTAGGTTACTCCCTGATGAATGATGGATAGATAGAAACACTCGTTCTTTCTATAATTTCTCACATAGCTTTATTTCTCATTCTTTATCTCTTAGGTTTATTTCTTATTCTTTTTCATCTTCCTTCTTTCTCTTGCAGCCTTAATTTTTGTCTTATACCTCATCTCTCTCTCACGACACACACCCTTTCCCCTGTTATCCCTTTTTCCTTTTTTCTCCTCACCTCCTTTCACTCTATAATTCTCTCTCTCTCATCAGTTTTCTATCCCCCCTCCCTTCCTCTCCCTTCCTCTGTGTATATATATAAAGCACGCTCTCTCTCTCCTCTTCATCCTCTCCATTCCTCTGTACTTCTGTCTCTCGCTCTCTTCTTTCCTCCTCGGCATCATGAGTTGCCATAGCGACGTTTACGCCACGAGCTCCTACCGGAAGTTTTTCGGGGACTCCTCTCGGGTGTCCGCCGCTCCTCCTGCGCCCCGGTCCTCGGCTGGTTACCGGGGTTACGGAGGGGGCGCGTACCGCAGCCGCGTGTCCACCGGCCTGCTGTCATCCTCACCGGCGGCGGACGCGGCGGATCTGGCGCACTCAGCGGCCTCGGTGACCGAGCTGAAGATCGTGCGCACCAACGAGAAGGAGCAGCTGCAGGGCCTCAACGACCGCTTCGCCTCGTTCATCGAGCGCGTCCGCGAGCTCGAGCAGCACAACCGCGCGCTCGAGGCCGAGGCCGAGTCCCTGCGCCGCAGCCTGGGCTCCGAGCCAGCGCGCCTCCGCGACCTCTACGAGCGCGAGCTGCGCGAGCTCCGCGAGCGCGCCGACCAGCTCGAGCGCGACCGGAGCCGCGCGCAGCTCGAGAACGCGCAACTCGGCGAGGCGCTCGCGCGCGTCCAGGACAAGCTGCGCGAGGAGAGCCGCCTGCGCGAGGAGGCCGAGCGCGAGCTGCAGCACTGCCGCAAGGAGGCGGAGGAGGGGGCGCTGCACGAGCTCGAGCTGCACAAGAGGGTGGAGTCGCTGCTGCACGAGATCGACTTCGCGCGCAAAGTGCACGATGAGGAAGTGCGCGAGCTGCAGGCGTCACTGCAAGCCTCCCAGGTGCTAATAAGAGCAATTACAATTAAAAACCAAATGCTAATTATTACACTTCATTATAATTATAACAATATTAGGAAAAAACTTTTAGAACATTTTAAAATGTATAACTCTATATTATTATTATTATTATTATTATTATTATTATTACGTTCTTTCTTATTCTTATTCTTATTAGTATTATTACTACTACTACTATTAATGCTGCTGCTGCTATTATACAACAATAACCAAAACAATAATTAAATAATATAATATTGAATAATTTCACTTTCATAGTGAAAACAACATTTGCATCAGTTATGTTTAATGTCTTTTAATAATAGCAATACTAATGATACTGTTATATAAATATACTAATAGACTAATAATATATTTTTAATACTGTTCTCAACAACCACATTGTTTACATTTAGAATGAATAACTTATAATAATAATAATAATAATAATAATAATAATAATAATAATAATTCTGTTATTTCTCCTTCTTCTACTTTATTATTATTATTATTACTGCTGCTGCTTTTGCTGTTATTATGCAAAAACTAATAATTAAATAATTTATTTAATAATTAAACAGTTAGATTTTATGGTTACAACATAACCTTTGCATCAGATACATTTAATGTTGGTACCTTTAATAATAGTAATACTAACGATATTGTTAAAAATACAACTAATTACTCTTCTCAACAACTACATTGTCTACATTACGAATGAATAACTTGTAATAATACTAATACTAGTATGAGTAGCTACTATTACTACTACTAATAATAAAACAATTACAAGAAGCAGGATGTTTAACATTATAACTAAAGCAGCACTATAAGGCACTACATCAGCACTGCAGTATGAGATATTACTAACAGTTAAATGACTTTAAAACACACTAAACAAACACTTAAAGATGTATTTTATTGCTGCAGGTTTGCAAGCTGTTGAAGAGTTAATGACAAAGCAGCGTGCGGTTGTTAAATCAGCAGTCAGTGATTCAGCACTGCGGATTTTCGTGTGTGTGTATGTGTGTGTGTTGAACCTCGTTGGCAGCATCATCTCTCGCACAGGGCGTGTTGTCCTGAATCAGCACTCTGTAGTGCACATCTCACCTCACGGCAGCATCACTGCAGCTCTCATCCACTGCAGAACCACACACACACACACACACAACACTAAAAAGATTACTGCATCGGCAGCACTGAAGAACAGTGTCCAGTTTCTGATGTACAATATTATCAATTTTTAGACTAAATAATGCTAGTAAGTTCATCTTTAAGCAGTTATAAGAGACTTGTGGATGATAAGATTGATGATTGTTATAGCTGCTGTGGAAAACTACAAACACATTTACCTAAGCCAGAAATACACACCGATCAGCCATGATATTAAAACCACCTGTGTAATATTGAGTAGTTGTGCCTTGTGTCTTGTGTCTCCAAAAAAGCTCTGACTCATCAAGGCCTGGACTTCACTAGACCTCTGAAGGTCCTGTTATTTGTGAAGTAGAGCCTCCATGGATCAAATGTGTTTCTCCATTTGTTTCTCGATCAGATTGAGACCTGAGGACTTTGGAGGTGGAGGAGTCAACATCTTAAACTTGTTTTAGGTTCCTCAAACCATTCCTGAACATGTGTGCAGTTTGTCAGGGCGCTTTAATCTTGCTGAAAGGGACCACATATATCAGAGAACACTGTCTCCATGGGGGGTGACTTGGTCTGTTTCAGTGTTTAGGTAGGTGAGATGTGGCAGAGTAATGAATTGCAGTACCTGAGGTTTCCCAGAAGATAATCGGCCAGAGAATCACACAGCCTTCCCTGGCTCATTTTCTTCCCATAGTTTATCCGGGTGCCATTTCTCAGATAATTTAAAAGAATGATGTAAAAGACAATGTGCTTTATCAGACAAGGCCTCCTAGATAAAGACGAGGAACTTGTAGCAGCAGAGGACGCTAAACCTTACTTATCTCTTCTTTAAATGCATTCTTTCAGATTTCTGTGGAGATGGACATGAGCAAACCGGATCTCACTGTGGCTCTGAAGGACATTCGGGCGCAGTATGAAGTTTTGTCCTCCAGGAACCAGCAGCAGGCCGAGGACTGGTACCGTTCCAAGTTCGCGGGGGTGACCACGGCGACAACACGTGACACAGGTGCCATTAAACAGACCAGGGACGAGCTGAGCTCATGTCGACGCCAGGTCCAGGCACGTACGCTGGAGATTGAAGCTTTGCGCAATCACAACGAGGCCCTCGAGCGACAGCTGGCCGAGATGGAGGATCGCCACAGCACCGAGATCGGAGAGTTGCAGGTGAGAGCGAGATGAACGAACACACAAATAGAAAACCTAATTTAGCTAAATACATTATATATATATATATATATATATATATATATATATATATATATAGTAAATATAGTTTACTTATGGTCTACAGGATAACTATTATAAAGTATACTATTTAAACTTTATATATGAATTAAATACACTAAATTTAACATATAATATATTTAACATACTGTTTATAAGTAAGTATTTATGCTTCACTACAAACAATTAAAAGAATAGACAGCTTATGTGATGAAAATATTGAAAGTGTTGACAATTTAACATGGAAATAATTCATAATTGTATAATTTGTATAAAAAATAACATCTAACTTTGGTAAGCTTGTAAATTTTGTAAATTAAAAATGACAAACTTTTTAAAATGTTTTTTAATGTAACATTATAAAATTGATGAATAATTAACATTTGGCAGACGCTCTTATCCAGAGCGACTTACATTATTATTTTTTTTTTATCTCATTACACATCTGAGCAGTTGAGGGTTAAGGGCCTTGCTCAAGGGCCCAACAGTGGCAACTTGGTGGTTGTGGGGTTAGAACCTGGGATCTTCCGAACTGCAGTCCAATGCCTTAACCACTGGGCTACCCCTGGCCCTACGGGTATTTAAATGTCTTTGTGTGATGAAAAATAACTAACAAGCTAGCTAAATTAATAAAATCCATCGACATATTTTACACGATATTAAATAAACAGAGGTTTTAAGTACTCTTTAGAATGGATAGAAAATGTAAAAAAAATATATTATAGGTATTATTATTATTATTATTAATATTAATAATATTATTATTATTGCCTGAGCTGTAATAATCGCGAATCTTTTGTTTGGTTTGGACAGGAGACGATCGCTCAGCTAGAAGACGCTCTGCACAGCACTAAAGGAGAAATGTCCCGTCACCTGCGCGAATATCAGGAGCTACTAAACGTCAAAATGGCCCTGGACATCGAGATCGCCTCCTACAGGTAGGCACACGTCTTGTTTTGCTTGTTTTGCTCTCAGTACGGCAGATCCCAGTTTGGTTAGCGGTCTATGGTAAAAGTCCTATCGAATTTTGTAATTGTAGTTCTATGACATCTCTTTTTAATCATTTAACACAATCTTAGCTAACATTAATGCTATTTTACACAGTTCTGTCATATTTTCAGTATCACTTTGCCTTTACATTGTCTGTATAAAAGAATTAACATCTCTATGCTAGCTTGCTAAACTGTTTACCACAGTCAGTAGCTAGCTGTTCCCTAGCAACAATGATCAATTGAATGTTTTTAACCTTATTACAAGTACATGCGTTTGATTTTAGCATTAGAAAATAATAACTTTTAATGTACGTTAATGAAACATAAAATCAAAATTGTGCTAGTTCGTGTTTGTGTCACTTTTTAAAATATGCTAGCCTTACAATCTTCATCAAGCACTGAAGTATAGTTGCTAATCAAAATGTATTAAACATATCTTAATGGCTAGCATAGCACAAAATTATAAATAATTAGCTTAAAAGATAGATATTAGGTTAATTAAAACCCATGGTCTTCAGTAAAAAACAAACACAGACACTAATTCCAAACATTTTGCTTTGTATCCTTACAGGAAATTGCTGGAAAGTGAAGAGTGCCGTCTGGGCAACGTGGGCATGACCTCTCTTCATCCCACCTACTCTGCCGTCAACGTGGGCATTACCTCGATTCATCCCACCTACTCTGCCGTCAACGTAGGCACGACCTCGATTCACCCCACCTACTCTCCCGTTTCCTACTCGGTGGGACGTGCTTACACCCTGGGTTCCTACATGAGGGGCGTGGCCAAACCTGAGACTGAGGAGGAAGAGGGCGAAAAGGAAGTGGAGGCAAGGGAAGAGGAAGAAGAAGTAGAGGAACAAGAAGGAGGAGGAGAAGAAGAACAAGAAGAAGCAGTTGAGGAGGAAGGAGGAGAGGAAGAGGAGGCAGAAGAGGAGGAGAAGGAGGAGGGAGGAGTAGAGGATAAAGAAGAGGAAGGTGGTGAAGAAGAAGAAGGAGGAGAAGAAGCAGAACAAGGGGAGGAAGGAGAACAAGGAGAGGAAGGAGAACAAGAAGAGGAAGTAGCCCAGGGTGAGGAAGAGGAGGTGGTTAAGGAAGAGAAGGAAGAGAAGAAGGAACAGGAAGAGGAAAAGACAGAAGTAAAGGAACAGGAAGAGGAGAAGACAGAAGTAAAGGAACAGGAAGAGGAGGAGACGACTGAAGTAAAGGAACAGGAAGAGGAGAAGACAGAAGTAAAGGAAGAGGAGAAGACAGAAGTAAAGGAACAGGAAGAGGAGAAGACAGAAGTAAAGGAACAGGAAGAGGAGAAGACAGAAGTAAAGGAACAGAAAGAGGAAAAGACAGAAGTAAAGAAGCAGGGAGAGGAGAAGACAGAGGTAAAGGAACAGGAAGAGGATAAGACAGAGGTTAAGGTGCAAGATGAGAAGAAGACAGAGGTAAAAGAGCAGGTAGAGGAGAAGAAGAAGGACAAGGAGATGGTGGTAGAGAAAGAGAAAGAGAAGAAGAGCGAAGAGAAGGAAGGAGATGCTAAGGCTGAGACCAAAACTGAGAGCAAAGCAGAGAAAACCGAAAGCAGTAAAGGAGACCAGAGCAAGTAAAGTCCCGTCCTCTTCACCTGTCCACTTACAGATACAGACTCTAACCTTATTTACATCTCAGTCAATACAATGTCGTCTTCATCTTCATCATCCATTCAGGAAGCAGCCTCCTACATCTCATTCTCCATGCTGACCTCACAGATCTCCTCAGTAGCTTTACGCATTTCATGCACTGACCACTGAATGTTCAGTAAAGAGCCTTAACGTTTAGGAGTTTGTGGTATACGGGTTAGAAACTCAGTGCTGGTTTGGGTTGAGATGTTGATCTGATCAACTGGCGTGATTTTTAAACTTAATATGTGGGTGAAAAGTGACTAGGTACAGTGTGCACGTTGCTTCCCGTGAGTCCTATCAACACAAAAAAATCTTTAGCTAGCACTCTTTTCAATACCAGATCAATTGACAAAAACACTCATTGTCAACCAAAACTCAGTATTGTATCTGTGAATGTTTTAAAGTCGTGAGTGATGAAACACAAATCAAACTGGACTACGGTGGTAGCCGATATTTTAAGATGACATTACAGTGAATAAACAATGTCATTTTAAACTAGCTAAAAGTAACATTAATAGTGTTCGTTAAATTGTTAGCCTCAAAGTATGTACGAGTTGAATCTCCAAACAAACTAAACAGAAGCATATACAGTATATTTATAGTTACATATGTTAGAATGTCTTAAATTTGGACATGTCGTACTTAAACACTCATCCAAAATTCAAAAGTTCTTCTTTAGGATGAAATCACTAGCATTCATTTCGTCAGACTGATTACATCTATAACCAGTTATACATAATATAAATAATCATGTAGTTCCCTGAAGTTAGGTATCTTAATGTTAGATGTAACTGTAAAATAAAGTGTAATTTTAAATAATTTGACCACTTAATTTTAAAAAATGCAAACGTATAAAAAATTTAAAATTCCTTACAAAAATACAAATTATTTTATTTATTACAAGGAGCCAAATGTCACCCTTTCATGTAGTGTTAGTTAGCATACTTTTTCTCAGCGACACTGCACCTTAATGATGTTACAGAAACATTTTTTTTGTTTTAAGTTTGTTGATTTAAGTTACAGGTAACTTATAGTCGGCTGCAACTATAATAATGTAAAAAAAATTTTTTTTCCTATTTATTAATGGAAGCCAACAAATTTTTCCCCAGATAACATTAGCTAGCATAATTTTTACCTAGCCTACTACATAGTAATAATTTAGTTGCTTACATCCTACAGAAATATATATCTGATCCCTTCAATTAAGCTAATTTGTTTAACTTTACACCTTTTCAGGTCTTTCTTAACAAATGCTGTAAGAAATGATAGAAATGATAGAAATTTTCATGCAGTATTCCTGGTTCCTTTTAAATCCACAACCCAGTATACCCAGATTGGGTCAAGTCAACATGTTGGCTCAAACCAGCCCTCTAGATCCAGCAGCTGAACTGGTCATCTCCAGAAATCTGACATGGTCTCAGCTTCACTGTGCACTGTTACATGAGCAGTTTGGCAAAAAAAAAAAAAATCTAATCGATATTTCTTTTGTTTTTTGTTTCTGATTCAAATGTTAATTGACCATATTGTGTTTACTGTTATTTCTGAAGCTTTGCGCTAGAGGTAAATTTTGTGAGTTGTTTCCAATTTGTGGTTACAATTCTGGTGCTGTAGGCGTGGCCTAAAGCATTTTGGATAAATGCTGATGTTGAAGTTTTATGTTTAAGGTATCATGTTAGCTACATTATCCTTGTCGATCCATTACTAAAGCAGAAGTTAAAGAAAAAATTAAAAGCCAATTAACTATCAAAGTTTTTAAGAAATTCATAAAAAAATCAGATTTTGTTTTGCCAAATCTGTCATCCATAACCTCAATGCCTTTATTCATTTAGAGGAGAAAGACAAAACATTTTCATTCGTACTCTCGCCTGCCATGTGCTTCATCACAAATACACCGAGTTTAGTCTAAAAATACAGTAGCTCTTGCTTTTAGCGAAGGATATTGAAACACACTGAAAGTTTAAAGAGGATTCATGCAGAACTATATTAAATGGATTCGAGAGTGCAGATATACGAGCTTGCGTTTTTGCGTCTAGTCAATTCAAGAACTAAACATTTAAAGTTTGCTTTTTGGGAGGTAAAAAAAAATACCCCCCCCCCCCCCCCTCCTGTTGACTTGTTTGTTTGTAATAAATCTTTGTGCAGATCCGCTGGTCATAACCTATAAATGTGAGCACCTCGGCACATCGTCACACAAGAACAGAGACATCCTTCATGACGCCACTTTCAAAAACTTGCCTTACGTAACACTTTTTCAGATCAAATCACACAGTCTGCACAAATCACTTCATGTCACAGTAAAGCAACGGTACCATGTCACATTCCATCATCTGTTCTGACGTTTGAGTCGACAGGAGGTTCAGTGTATCTGCATGGTCAAACTTTTCGAGCTTTGCTGTAAGAAGACAGAGTGGAACAGTTTTGTTTGCTGTATCTGTGAATAAAGAGATATCGAACACACTGGAATTGCCTTAATGGTGAATGCAACGCATTTTCACTTTCACACTGTATCAGAAGAGCTTTTAGTCTTCCACTGAGAGCGAAAGAGCTGCTCGTTTCTCCCAAAGCCAAATAAAGCTGTTTATCAACCAACTTCATTCTGTCCGAGTGATGATTTCTATTTGTGTAGCGATGCAGATGCAAACAGAACCACATTCTGAAATCGCAGCAGTAGATTATAGCGTATTAAATAAAAAAATACACATTTTTGCCAAATTACATCCAAATAACAGGTTCATGATCAACGAAGTGTTTGTGCGAATTTAAATTTAAGTATTATAGAGGGATTTATTTGAATATTTATTCACAAAGAATATTTTAGTATTACAGACATGTACTGATAATCACTTTAACATTTTGTCGTTTTGGACCTTTTAATTTTACTGCTGCTGTGTTTCTTTTGAAGTAGAGAGTTCCTGAGAGTCAACATTTTAATCTTTAATCTATCCATAATCTGTCTGATTTATTTTTTATTGATCCAATAAATACTAAACCTTTGAGGATTTCGTTTTGCGGGGCTGGCAAACAGACTCAGATCCAGACTTTGCAAAAAGACTTGGACTCTGACTTTGATTTAGACAACCGCAATGGCCCCTGGTGCAGTCTCAGTAGATCAATTCAGAGTCAGATTCAATCAATCATCTGGGGACTAAATGGATTTCGACTCAGATTCAGACTGACAGCAAACAGGCGTATCCTCTAATTAGTCCTCTGACTCACTCACTGGACTCTTTTTGACCTAACAGACTTTAATTCTGACTTGTTTCTGTACTTTAAATTTCCTTGCTTTCCCCCTGCCCCCCCCCCCCCCCCCCCACACACACACACACAGACATCTTCTGCTATATATAGATGTCTGCATTGCAGATGACCTACAAACCAACACACACACACACGACTTGATACAGGAGAACATGCTGCAAGCCAGGCACAAAGATGCAGAGAAACACACACACAAACGCTACTGTAAACTTACAGATCATCATTTCAGATATTCTTTACTATAGTGTATCTTTGGCCACTGTGTGAACGTGTAGTCTGACCCACATGTCTCTAGATATAACACACAGAGACATTTATATAACTGAGAAACACTGCAGAGGAACCGGAGCAACACTGCAGCACGCAGGGGATGTGATTCATCCCTCAGCTGTAAATCCTGTGTGTGTGTGTGTGTGTGTGTGTGTAAATCATTAGGAGCTGTTTACTGCACCTGAAAGATTTACTTGTTTAATCAACATGTCTTCCTAAGCCCTCGGTTTCAACCGATAAATCTTTGTAACTCTTTCATTTCAATCCAGAAGACTTTAGAAGTGGTTTTTATTTCACCGTTCTTTGTGTTCAGTAGACGATAATCAGATGTGACGTCTGCTTGGTTGGAATTAAAACAACAAAACACATTGCTTAATCCTTAATTCTTTAAAAGCAGGGCACTGTTACTCACCAACCGATGGGTGCCATTTATGCCTGAATTACCAACAGGGGTGGTTTTAGCAGCTATTGAATGCTTCGATTTAATTTTTATTTATTCATTTATTTCAAGAAATTACCAACACCTTTGTACACAATCACAGGATGCTAATGGTCCCTTATAATCACAATCAGACGACTCTGTCAAAATAAAGTTCATTTGACGAGTATCATTATTTACCAACAGAGGGCGCAACTAATTGCTTTACTCGGCCAATACCATTATTGAACAGTTCAAGATTCAATATTTGTCCATTCTTTTTTAGCATGGACAAATATTTACATTTTAAATAAATAAATAAATAAATAAATACGTCAGAAGAAAATAACGAGAAAATATGTAATTATATAAATATAATATTAATGTCAATATTAATATAAACAGTAATAATAATAAAAATAAACGAGTACAGACATTTATATATTTACTGTATATATACATTTTATTTTATATGAAATAAAAGAGTACAGACATTTAACTCTTCAAAGATGAATTTTATTTGAGGAGCATCATCGATCACCAACAGAGGGCGCAATTTGTTTCTTTATGTTGGCCAATACCATTGTTTACCAACAGAGGGCGCAATTAGTTTCTTTATGTTGGCCAATACCATTGTTTACCAACAGAGGGTGCTATTGATCGGTTCATTTTTGGAGCATTAATATTTACCAACAGAGGGCGCAATTAATCGCTTTATTTGACCAATACCATTAATTACCAACAGATGGTGCTATTAAACTGTTCATTTGAGAAGTACCATTATTTACCAACAGAGGGTGCTATTGAACAGTTCAAGATTTAAAGGTGCTTTTTTTTTTTTTTTGCATGGACAAATATTTACATTTGTAAAAAGAATAAAGCCCACAAACAAGTCAGTACAAAAGGTAAAAAGAGAAAATATAGAATTATATAAACATGATATTAATTTCAATGTTAATATCAATAATAATAATAATAATAATAATAATGATAGTTGCAGACATCCTGTGCCATAGCCACCCGGTTGCACCGTGCAAATTTCACACATGACACACTATTCAGGGCTAATTTCAGTTTGGGCTCTAAATATTTGTTGGATGCGTTCCTGTGTGTGTGTGTGTGTGTGTGTGTATGTGTGTGAGAGAGAAAGAGAGAGAGAGAGAGAGAAAGAGAGAGAGGGTTAGTGTGTGTGAGAGTGAGTGAAAGAAGTCTGTGTGTGTGTGTGTGTGTGTGTATGACATGTGGATGTGTCAGTCTGTGTGTGTGATGAGAAAAAGTGTGTGCATGTTTGTGTGTGTGATGTGTGAGTCTGTATGTTAACATTAGTGATGTGTGTGTTAGTATGTGTGTGATGTGTGTGTGAGACATGTGACTTGTTAGTGTGTGTGTTTCTGCGTGCGGGCGTGTGAGACAGAGATGTGAGTGTGTGAGTGTTAAAATTTGTGATGTGTGATATACATGAGTATGAGTTTGTTTGTGTATACTGGCGTGTGAGAGTGTTAACATTGTGATCTAAGTGTGTTTGTGCGTGTGTGTGCATCGTGAGAGAGGTGTGCGTGTGTGTGTGTGCGCATGTGTGATGTATGAGTGTGTGTGTGTGTGTGTGAGATGTGTTTGTGTGAGTGTTAACATTTGTGATGTGTACATGTGTTCAATAGGCCACAGATGTTGAAAAGTAAGCCTCACAGTATGATGTTCCTGGATGTGATGTCACTGAATGTGATGTCACTGAATGTGATGTCACTGAATGTGATGTCAATGCCACACAGAAAGTTTCATTTAATCATTTTCAGCATGTTTAAGGCATTCTCACAGCTGACCTGTTTGAAATATCAAAAATCCCTCCGTAATTAATAATAATAATAATAATAATAATAAACGAGTACAGACATTTAACTCTTCAAAGACACAGTTCATTTGAGAAGCATTTTTGAAGTATCAATATTCACCAACAGAGGGCGCACTTAATTTCAGTCGGTCAATACCATTAAACTATTTATTTGAGCAGCACCATTATTCACCAACAGAGGGCGCGATACAAAAAATACTTCTGTGACCAATAGAGGGCGCTGTCTCAACCAGCACGAAATCCCAGTGCACTTCGCTCAGTTTGACAGAAGCGCTGAATCCCCTCATCACCAACATCTCTGTTTTCAAACTAATTTGTTCTTCCTAAACGCGGTGGAGGAGATGACGGAGCTGCGGCACCGCGGTGGAGCTGCTGACCCTGACCTGCAGCAGTCTGAGGATAAGGTAAAAACAGCAACTATAACGAGAATAAACCGCAGAAAATGCTTGATATTTTATCTCTCTAACGGTGAATGAGAGGTGTAGGCTAAAGCGCTAGCCGTGCTAACTGTGTGCTAGCCTCGTCACCCAGGTAACCCGAGTGTCAGCGCTGGATAGCGTTAGCACAGCAGCTAAGTTTATTCGGTTTATGATTAAAATAGAAAAAGAGACGCGGCGCTAAAAATAAGTGAGATGTTTGTCCGGGTTTGGTGATGAAGCTCTGAGGCTAGCGTGCGAGCTAAAGCACTTAGCATTGGGGTTCATATCGGTGTCAGGCAGTGTTTCAGCGCTGTTTATGTGTTTTATTAAACAATTCAGTCGGTTAGCGGTGTGTTTCTGTGGAAACTCGAGGTATCATTTCTATTATAAAGCCATAAAAGAAGCTTTAATCAGAGTCAGAGCTGAGCGGTGAGGAGAAAAAACATCTTATCGCGATATTTCACCGAATTCACGATATACAAATATCGCGATATTTTACTGAATCCACAATACACAAATATCGCGATATTTCACGGCTAAGTTTTTGGAGGCTTCTGGAACTATACAGGTTTAGTGTTTTACAGTAGTGAAGGGAAGTTTGAATCATTTTAGTGACTCCAGGGCTCGCAAAAATTCAAAATCCCTGGTAGCCCTTCGGACAGGCACTCTTCAGTTTTTGGTAGCCCAAAATAAATTTAAGTAGCTCAAATAAAAAAATATATATTTTTAATCTATAATATTGTAAAGGAAACAGAAAAATCAATAAAAAATAGTTAAAATACAAATTACAACAGTTTTATAAAAATTTTAATCATCAACTCAGATATTTGGTTCTAATTGAACAGAAATTCAATGAACTTGTAGGAACTGTGTAGAAAATAAATCAGTCTGTGGCAGATTCTGAATCTGAAATTTCCACTGAAGTCACAGATGAGTAAATGCCACTCGACGTTGCTTTTTGAAGTTTGCTAAGACTGCTAAATTTTGCCAATGGTAGTTTACTCTTTGCAACATAGTACGCTGTTCTGATCTGCTTTTTCTGGACTTTATTGTGCTTGATTTATTTTTTGTATGTTTTTTGCAATTGGTGTTTGTTCTTGGAAAGATGAAAGATTGAGCACCAATGCATGTCTTGTGATGCAAAGATTTCTCATGGGTTCTGATGGGGTCTTTCTTAAAATTATTGGTCCCAGCAACAAAGGAGTCAGAAATTCGAGGGAAACTAATGACACACCCGGCAGAACATGTTATTTAGCTTGTCATATTCCAGCCACAGAAATTCTTTTGTCCATGAAACCAAAAAGCTTGCGGTGGGAGATTTCACTTGTCACGTTTGAATAGTAAGCTAATGAGTGATAAGATGATGTCAGAGAAATCGGTGCACAATTAAATCCCCCACTGACCAATCAGTACTGCTGCTCTCTACACACAGTTTACGCAATCGCAAAGTGAAAGTAAAAAACAAGCTCGAATTGAAACGCGATTTTACTGCGGTCGCAATTTTAATATTTTACATATTGACAGAGGCTCATCGATGCCCGAAAATGACATAATTACCCAGCTACATTTGCGAAAGAATGCAAAAGCATTGACATATATGTTTACTTCCTATAATAGCCCGACGGGCAGGGCTGAAATAGATTTTGGTAGCCCGACTGCAAGACACAGTAGCCCCGGGGATGTCGGGCTAGCGATTTTGCGAGCCCTGGACTCGGTTATTTGAATCTCGTTTATCAAAATAAATGAATCTTATTTTTTAAATCATTTAGTTAATTTTGTTCTTTTGATCAGAAATAAAATAAAATGTTTCATTTTTAATAAAAAAAACCCCGATACGTCTACATACACAAATTTTGGCTATAGTTCCAGTAATTAATATATTACAGTGCAGCTTAGGACATATCATAATAAACAGAATGAGTGACAACAAAACGAACGACTCGGGACTTGAAGACTCATTGAGGAGAACCGTTTAATTCTGTTTCCTGTGTACCTCACTGCATAGTGTGTGGGAGTCACGTGACAAAAGAACAAACGACTCGAAGTAGAAGAATTATTAAGAAAGAATCGCTCAATTCTATTTCCTGTACATAACCGACGGAGGTTTTGCGATGATTTGCTCATGCGCACCCAGTAGAAAAAACAAATCACTCTCCGAATTTACTCGTTCTTCTGGGTCACGTTAAAGGCTGTTTAAAAAGAACGAATCGTTTATGAACCGCCCATCACTATTTTACAGTGAAATCTGTATTTGTGGTTTATGTGTCTTGGTCTATAAAACCGTATGTTTATGTTTGTAGTAACTCGGGTTAAGAACGTCATCCAAGTTATGGACAACTTGACTTTCCATGACAGTTAAAAAACAAACAGTTCTTTTTTTGTTGTTGTTTAGCGGTAGTTGAAATCCAGTAGGTTACGTTAACGCTACCTGTAGGTCTCACTCTTCCTTGTCTTTCCCGTCCAGCCTCCCTTAAAAAACATCCAACGCTTCCTTCCCTGATCTTTGTCCCGTGTTTTAAACTCTTTGTCTGATTTATCCTGCACTTCTACACCCTCTTTCCGCTCAACATCTTTTAGTTAGGCTCCTACAAGTTTCTCTCTCTTTCCTCATCCTTTCTGTCCGGTAATTCCAACTTACTGGGCCCGTCTTCCTCAAAAAAAAAAAATTATATGTTTCCTTTCTTGCTTTCTACTCTCCTGTGATGTCATATCCATGCTCGACAGTCACACTTTTCTGGCACACTGCTGTGTGATGATAAACACACACACTGTATGTTTTGGCGCTCAGGACAACACCGTTCCTTGACTCGGTTAAGGAGATCGTGCCACCATGTTTAAATCAGATCCTGCTTTCTGTGTAATCGCTGTTCGGTGTGTGACCTTACTCAGGCTTCTCTCCTGTGACCCCTGTACCTGAGGCTCCAGAGTGTAACGATAAAAACGGATCAGAAACTAATTGTAAAAACAATGTTTTTTTTCCCAGACTTGTTTAACACTATCATTATTATTTTACAAAAACAGGTGCATTTCTTAAACCATAAGAATAATATGCATAACGGTTTATAAGTATTAAATACTCCCTCAATCAGTAAGTAAACAAACAAAGAAATAAACAGCAAAAAGTCCAGCATTGCATATAATTTACTACATCATTAAAGTTTGTTATTTTTTGCATTATTATTATTACTATTATTAGTATTATTATTATCATTATCGTTATTATTGATATAGCTGTTGTTCAGTTTATTATAATATAATATTACGCTCTGGATAAGGGCATTTGCTATTACGTTTGCCGTAATGTAAATAACCAAGACAAAAAAATATATTATTTCTTTTTAGATTTTTAAAACAAAAATGGTAAATGTTTTTAATGCTTATTATTCTTATTGCTAACTTCATCTTTTACTTCTTATTAATATAGTTATTATTATTGTCTATTTGTGGACAAGCTCATTCGTTTTACTTTACTTTTGTTTTTATGATTTCTGTGGAAACTATAATTCAGTTTGTTCACTGTTGAGTCTGTTGTCGTTGATCGGTTTGGAGTAATATGTCACTCTATACTGATGTCAGTATATCGTGATATTGTTGTTATTATGAGAAAAAGAGAAGCGAGCGTTCCTGCTGACTGCTGTCACATTCCTCCAAGCACTGGTGATTTAGGCGTCAGGGGCACAAATGAAATTATCTCGGAACACTATTACCTTGTTGAACGTCTTTACTCCTAGTCATGAGACAGACAGATGGAGAGAAACGGAAAGAAAGCAGTGCGGTACTAAACAGACGGATAAACGCTGGAAAAGGTTTATATTATGAAGCAGGACGGAGGAAAAGTGCTAGAAATGGTGAGTAGGAAAATCAGAGCATGAGGGTGAGGACAGCGGTACGAGGAGGACATCACGCCATTGAACCACAGCTTTACATCAGTCCTGGATGTGGTTTAACGCCTGCCAGAGAGATCTATTTGCATTTCTGTGGTTTGGGGCACTCGGAAACGAACTCCAGCACAAGATGATAAAAATTATTAATGTAATTATAAAGTATTATTAACTATTGTTTAAGGGTTTTCCATTAGAACAACAGTGGATAAAAAAAAAAGGTTTTAAATAACACTAAAAACGATTGTCATGCCCCGTATTGCACTTCGATTCTCGTATTGCACTTTAATAATGATTTTGTTTAAATGTTGATTCAATGTTGTTTTATTTGTTTTATCATCTGGGCGAACGTTTCTCGGTTTTAAGTCGTCTTTAATTTCCGTGTGTAATTAATAAACGCAGTATGAAAGGGTAATTATATCAAAGATTTTAGTTTATTAGGACGTAACTTCGTGGTTAGTCGAGGAGCATCTGAGAGGAAATTCAGCAGTTTTATTATTATTATTATTACCTTATTACTCGTAATTGTATTTACATACTAAATGACACTGTCTCTCTATCTCTCTCTGCACACACACACGCGCGCACTCTCTCTACTAAAGATAACGTCCTAGTTTCCTCGGCTGCAGTTTAGTCCAGTCTCACCCACAGAGACGTTTCCCCTTTAATCGTCCTTCAGCAGCAGACGTGCCCCGTTTCCCTCCAGACGCCGATTCCTCCGTCTGTCTAAATGGAGCCGACGATAACATCTCAAAAAAATGCTGTGGGTTTTAGAGGCGAAAAGATGCGATTCTCTATGACTTTCTATTTATTTATTTATTCATTTATTTATTAAGTCAAAGTGAGTCTTTTGAAAGTGCGATGTGGAAATAATTCCCAGCCGAGTTCCTGTGAGTGTTGTTGATAAATGATTGTGAACTTTAAAGGTGAGACGACATGGACAGGTTAGTCTCTCCTGAAACATCTAGCCTCAGCTGGACGTATCTCTTAATGAGAGAGAGAGAGAATTAAAGAGAGAGAGTCGAGGGAAAATGATGTGAGGAGGAAGAGAGAAGAGAAAACAGGGGAGACTGAGAAGGGCAAATTCTCTCTTCTTCTGAGAAAATGCGAGTAGGTGAGGGAAAGAGATATTAAAAAAAACAAGGTAAAAGGGATCCCAGGAAGGAGAGAGAGAAGGGGAAAAAGGAAAAGAGAACAATGAGAGAAAAAGGAGTGGGCGAGAGAGAGAGAAGGAGAAGGGAAGAGAGAGAAGGGAAGAGAGAAGAAAATAGGAGAGATTGAGAGTAAAGGAAGGAGAAGGAAACATGAGAGAAGAGGAGAGAAAGAGTGAGTGAGGGTTCGTCCACACGAAGCCGGTGCGTTCCCTATCCGATCATTTTTTTTTCCGTAAACACGGCGTCGTCTCAAGGAATATCTGTGTACACACGAAACCACTGAAAACGGTGTAGTATATATGCCAGACCAGTATGGGGCGCTGTAATTCTGCCATAAAGATGTGGACGAAACGCCAATACGATAATAAAATGTATACGTATTCAGCGAACCGCGTCTCCGTGTGGACAGGCCCTGAGAGAATCAAAAAGAGACCAGGAAAGAGAGTTCTAAGGAGGGAGAGAGAATGAAAAAGAGAGAAGGGAAAAGATATAACAGGAGGAGAGAGAGATCGAGAAGGCAAGGGAGAGAAGAAGGGAAAAGAAGAATATTTGAGAGATTGGGAAGGGGAAAAGTGAGAGAGGGAAAGCATGAGAGAAAAGAAGGAGAGAAAGAGTGAGGGAACACAGGAAAGAGAGTAAGTGAGAGGGAAGAAAGAGAAGAAAGGAGAAACATCTGTTTACAAGGGTCATGACAGCATGAGGAGAGACCCAGTCCCTGACCCGTCCCCGACCTGTCAATGACTCTAAGAGGTTTTGAGTCAAAATCAAACACGCATCCGTGTGCTAGTTCACCAGGTGGAGACAAAAGTGAAGAGTGATAATGATCAGAAGTGTACATGAATGTGTTTGTTGAAAGGAAAGGGTTTAGTCTTCATATCTCTCTCTCTCTCTCTCTCTCTCTCTCTCTCTGATAACCATGCCGGTGATGAGTATTAAAGCTTTTATTTCCACCAGGGGAATGATGTCACCACAGGAATCAGGTCTGGTTCAGCTCTTGCTGTAGTGAACGTAAACCAGAAGGTTCCAGAATATCAGAACAATGTGTTTCATTTATTTATAAAAGCTAAAACTCTGTGGTGTGAATCAGAGGCTCACACAGAGCTCGGTGCCAAATCAACACAGAGTGAATCATCAACGCACTATGATGCTCACCCACACACACACACACACACATAGAATATGTAGGAGAGTTTCCTGAGCCCCGACACTTTGCTGCTCCCTCTCTTTCGCTCTCTCTCTTTATTGCTCTCTCTCTCTCGCTCTCTCTCTGGTTTCTCCATTAGCGAATCAGCACCCTCGCTTCCCGAGTTGCTATTTTTTGCCTCGGAGAAGAGAGAGAGCTTGAGGGTTATTTTTATCTTGGGCATCCTGAAAGACAGGAAGTGCTCCGTCCCCATGGCAACCACGGCTCCTCCTGGCAACAAGATGGGGTCGTGGGTGAGACATGACAGAGACAGCTGGAACTCAGCGGCCTGTTGTCTCCAAACACAGTTATTAGCACCGGGGGGTGTCAGACACAGAAAGAGGTAGCGAGAGAGAGACATGTTAGGGCTTCTTGAAACGCCATGCTGCTGGGCATCACTGATGACACAGTTCAGCTGTTGCTATGGTAACCAGGAGGGCTTATTGGGATTGGTGGGTTTTAAAGGCACGGCAACAGGCTGCTGTGTGACATGAAGGTTAGTGCGTGTCTAAAACCCAGCATCAGTTATGCTGAAGAGATTTCCTGTTAGAGTTGAGGAAACTCTTTTTCTGTCTAAATAATAATAATCTCTCTCTTTCTTTCTGTCTCTCTCTCTCTCTCTCTCTCTCTCACACACACACACACACACACACACTGTAAACATGCACATTCTCTGTCTCTGTTCAGGGTTCAGAGGCGGAGGACAGGATGGAGAAAGATGGTGGAGTTTCAGACAGCGATTCCAAGCCCGACTCTGGGGGACCAGAAGTTCCCGCCCCCTCCGACGACACCCCTGAGGTGCTGAACAAAGCCCTGTCCGGCCTGTCGTCACGGTAACAGCATTACGTATAAACACACAAATACAAACAAACACTCGCTGTGCTTTTGACTTGACATTTTTTTAAGCATCCCTGACAAGCACAGGACAGATTTTTTTCCCTGGGTCTGGGCTCTCTGTCTATATTTAGGCTTTGGGCTCTGGATATAGGTTTTGAGTCTTGGCTGTGTGCCTTTGGGGCTGGCTCTAGGTTCTTTATCGTGCACACGCTAATGTACTGATGTTACAGCATGACATCATCTCTCACACCTTCCTCCCTGGGTATTGATTTTCTGTAAGAGAGAGAGAGTGTTTATTGATTAGTCGATGTGTTGCTTTATGTTACAGCTCAAGAATGTGTGTGTATGTGTGTCCACTTAGTATTCATATATCAGATTACTTGTACAATCAATTAAGATTGTGTGTGTGTGTGTCTGTGTGTGTGTGTCGTAGGTGGAAGAACTGGTGGGTGAGAGGAATCCTCACCCTGGCCATGATCTCCTTCTTCTTCTTCATCATTTATCTCGGCCCGATGGTGCTGATGATGATTGTGAGTGCCTTCATCCTCCTCATCCTCCTTATCTTTCTCTTCTTCCTTTTCTTCTTCTTCCTCTTCATAATACTCAGTCTTTCAGAACAACACACGCAAGTAATTATATAGTGTTTATAATGAAATTCACTGCAAAGCTGAAACAGTTTAGTGTAAAATACAGAAAGTGTTTGTCATGCCTGAAGTTGATGATTTTCCTCTAACAGAACACCCCATAGCACCAATTTATCAATGATTATTCAAGTAACGTCTGTTTTTTATGGGATATTTTTATTTTCAAACTGATACGTCGTGACACAGAATTATTGATCTCTACACCAGTAGCACAAACATCAGTCAAGATTTTAAAGCTTTACATGAAAGAGAGCGCCCCTAGTGACAAACCACGGTGTTACAACACAGAAGAGCGCCTCTCTATGACCCTTTAGATGGGAAAGCCGTGTTCCTTCCCAGGTTAATCACAAGTGTTTAACGTGTTCACTTGACACGTCCCTGTGAATGAGCTGTTAGTATGGAAACGATAACTTCTAAGCATGAGTGCTTTGTTATAAACCTGTACTGCTGTCAGAGCCGCTGTTATAGAGAATTAATTACCACCTTCTAACCAATCAGAACGCAGACTCATCACTCCAGGTTCTCTCTCTGTTCTCTTCTCAGGTCCTGTGTGTGCAGATTAAGTGTTTCCACGAGATCATCACCATCGGCTACAGTGTGTATCACTCCTACGACCTGCCCTGGTTCAGAACGCTCAGCTGGTGAGAGGATCCGCACCTGCTGTTCTACTGACTCTCACTTTATCACGCACAAGCATCTCTTCTCTCACTCTCTCCCTCTATCTTTGTTTCGCTGTCCATCATGTCTCTACCTGGCTCTCTGGTTTCTCTTTCTCTCACTCTCTATCTCTTTCTTTTTTAATTAACCCGTCTCACTCACTCTCTTTCTCTCTATCATCTCTGTTTTCTGTTTCCTTTTTTTTCTTTCTTTCTATTCATCTGCTTTTTTTCTCTGTGACTCCTTTTTTCTATTTTATCTATCCATCTATCTATCTATTTATCTATCTATCTATCTATCTTTATTTGTGTCTTTTTGTGTCTTTT
Source organism: Clarias gariepinus (assembly GCF_024256425.1). Taxonomy (NCBI): domain Eukaryota; kingdom Metazoa; phylum Chordata; class Actinopteri; order Siluriformes; family Clariidae; genus Clarias; species Clarias gariepinus. The sequence goes on from NC_071120.1 coordinate 27,752,846, forward strand.
TGCTTTCTCTCTTATCATTTCTCTTTTTTGTATCTATCTATCTATCTATATTTCTCTATTTTCTCTCTGTCTCTTTTCCTTTTTACTTTCTCTCTGTCTTATGGCCTTTCTCTTCATCATCTCTTTTTCTATCTATCTAAAGTGCATCCGGAAAGTATTCACAGCGCATCACTTTTTCCACATTTTGTTATGTCACAGCCTTATTCTAAAATGGATAAAATTATTTTTTTCCTCAGCATTCTACACACAACATCCCATAATGACAGCATAAAAAAAGTTTACTTGAGATTTTTACAAATTTATAAAAATAAAAAAAATAAATAAAAAATTGAGAAAGCACATGTACATAGGTATTCACAGTCTTTGCCATGAAGCTCAAAATTGAGCTCAGGCGCATCCTGTTTCCCCTGATCATCCTTGAGATGTTTCTGCAGCTTAATTGTGTCCAAGTAAGTGGAAGAAGTTCGAAACCACCGGGACTCTTCCTAGAGCTGGCCGGCCATCCTAACTGAGCGATCGGGGGAAAAGGGCCTTTGTCAGGGAGGTGACCAAGAACCCGATGGTCGCTCTGTCCGAGAGCGAGAAAAGTCTCATCAGACCTGAGAATTTTGTTTCTCATGGTCTGAGAATCCTTTAGGTGCCTTTTGGCAAACTCCAGACAGGCTTCCATGTGCCTTTTACTAAGGAGTCGCTTCCGTCTGGCCATTTACACACACACACACGCACACACACGGTCACAGTTATAGTGTTATAGTAAACAGTGCACACGTCCACGGATGTTGATTATACCCTTGAGAGATGAGCACAAAGACCCAGCAGGGGAGACGATTACCCACAATTCCGCAGCGCAAGAGAGAGAAAAACCGTTTGCTCAGTTGTGATCACGTGACGCTCGGCGTCAAAACAAGAAGCGCATGTGTGCTACATGATACTCGGTACTCGTAAAACTTTTTCAAGTCAAAAATTTATTAAAAATCTTTTCTCATCTTGCGGAATGCTTGCAAACCACGTTATTTGCAATCTGAGGTTTCACTGTATAGATAAATCATGATGTACATTTTGTTTAAAAAAATGCCTAGAAGTTTGTTCTCGTCCATGCAGCAGCACAAACAGAGTCATAGTTTTCCAAGATGGCCTCCTCATTATCATTCTGAGTAAGGTTTACTTCCTGCTTATAGATGACAGGAAGTCTCAGTGTGTCCTAAACTACATCAGCACATCTTTTGAAATTTGTGTGTGTGTGTGTCAGGTACTTCCTGTTATGTGTGAACTACTTCTTCTATGGTGAGACAGTGACGGATTACTTCTTCACACTGGTACAGAGAGAGGAGCCGCTGAGGATCCTCAGCAAATACCATCGCTTTATCTCTTTCGCCCTCTATCTTTCGGGTGAGGAAACACACACCCGCGCGACACACACTCAAACACACACAGACACACACACACGGAGCAGATAGGAAATTATAGCTCAAATACAATTTAACATTTTATCTAAATTACGTTTAATAGCATGATATAACATGAGAGTCATATACTGTAAATGTAATAATAATACATAAGTATAATAATATATAAATATAATAGTAAAGAAATATAATAATTGTAATAGAGAAGTATGTTAAACTAAAACTAAACAGCTTGTTGGTGTTACTACTGCAGAGCAAGGGTGTAAAAACTTTTGCAGGTTCTGTACTGAGACTGCGAGACGCTGGTAGCAGCCGTGTGAGTGTGTGTAGACACACACTGAACAGGATGTGGTAATGCTCGAGACTGGCTTTGCCCCACACACACACACACACACACACACAGCTCAGTGCTAATTATTGTTTGCTGTTTGACACCCATTTGATCAGCAAAAAACTCTGCCCATCCCCCTCCACCAGTGGAAAATCATTTATTACAGTATATGAATAACTGACAGGAATCAATACAGTCACCTCCAGATACAATGTTATCACGATGCATCGGGGCAAGTTCAGTTCACTGAATCTCATGATTTAAATAAATATCCCAAATTAATATTTTATCCCCCCCCCCACTGTTTTATTACAGTTTTAAACCTTGAAAAATGGGTAATTAAATGTAGCCTGTTCCTTATAGCGTTAGATTTCTCACTTAAAACCAAATGCAGCATTTAAACACTACAAACTAACATCAAATACAAGAGTTAAACATTTAACTTTAAATTAAATGAAACAAAAAAAGCTACACTGAGCAGCGCGTACCTCTGTTACATTATCCGCTGTAGTTATTATTTCTAAACAAAATGAACAAATTATTCACTCCTACCACACTGGATTAATGTGTGCGATTATTGATAATGTAATTATCAATGTAATTCTGAACAGATTGTTTATATCTGAGGCTGACGGGTTGATCACCGGTCACGGCCAATCACACTGTAAACCAGACAGATCTGCCCACTGGCCGATCGACCGCTTCATCTCCATTGAATGAATCAGCACGTATTGCCACTCTGGATAAATTTTAACTTTTATTTAATTACATTTTTGCATTTTGTTTCATTTTTACTAATTTATAGACAGTAAGTCTCCAACTTACGAAGATTCAAGTAACATTCGGGAAATTTTTCCGCAGATAAGAACAGACATTTCTATGAACATTTGTAGATGTGAACAATTTGTGGAAGTATCTCATATGTAATGCACAAAATACTAGTATTTACAATTGTATACAATATTTTCAGTGTGAGAATGTTTATTTTTTCACGTGGAAAGCTTTGAAACGTAATGACCTCGTGAATGAATCGTGTTGAACCATACGGCCAGTGTGCAAAAACGTGCTGACTCCGTGTAGGTAAGATACAGAGTTTTTCCTGGCCATAGTCGCCCACGACTGTTGTTCGTTAGGGACTAGCTGTTTATTTAGACTCTCACACATTTTTCACATTTATACAAATATCCCTAATTTTCTTTTTATTATGTAAAGCTGCTTTGCAACAATGACAATTGTTAAAAGCGCTATACAAATAAAATTTAATTGAATTTTAACTTGCTTTGTCGGCCTTACAAACGAATCCGCCTTACGAACGCGCTTTCGGAAGGGAACTCTTTCGTAAGTCAGGGACTTGCTGTATAGGTTTAACGCCAGCAACCAGGTTTCTTTTGATGGCAGGGAGCACGTCAAACCTGACATTTTGACTTTTTCAAGGAATTCAAAGACCAACAGGGGACAGTTGATGCCTTTTACACCACCATAATGTCTAAAAAAGAAACACAGAGTGTTCAAGCTAAAGCTTTGTAGTCGTGATGCACACACCCATAGACTTCCGTGCCCATGTGTGTGTAGTGCTAAAAGACTTGTCCATGACGTCAGATGTAAATAAGTGTGTCTGAGAGAACTGAGTTACTGAACTGTCGAGAGGTGAAAGCCTTTAACATGACGTAAGTGCACAGGATCAGATTTAGCTGTGGATTTAGTGTCTATTAGAGCGTCCTGATATTTTTAAATACTATTAGATTTAGCCGTGTTCAGTAATCTGGGTCACATGACAGATTTTGTCGATTTGTTGACTTTTATTGCTTTAATGTTACTTCTGTGAGTGTGTGTTGTTGTGCTGTGTGTGCGTGTGTGTTTGTTGCTTTGGAGATGCACTGATGATTAGTTTGTGTTCAGTAGCAGCCCGGTTTGTGTCGACAGCTCCTCTGAAATTATAATTAAGGAAAGTGTGACTGATCTAAATATAGCTCATCACCCAGCTGGGAATGTAATGAATAGCTCTCTTTCTTTGTGTATCTCTGTGTGTGTGTGTGTGTGTTTTGCAGGCTTCTGCATGTTTGTACTGAGCTTGGTGAAGAAGCACTACCGGCTGCAGTTCTACATGGTAAATATAGTCACTTTGATGTTTTAATTGTTATTTAATTTGAAACCTTAGGAAACAATTAGTGTGTGTGTGTGTGTGTGTGTGTGTGTGTGTGTTTTGTGCAGTTCGGATGGACACATGTGACTCTTCTGATCGTGGTCACACAATCACACCTTATCATCCACAACCTGTTTGAAGGCATGATCTGGTCAGTACACACATTCTCTCTCTTTCACACACACACACACACACACACACACACACACACACACACACACACACACACTCAGGGTCAGAAACCCTTTCACTTGATATTGCGGTTGGTGAGGCAATAAATAAAATGGTGATCATGATCTCTCTTTTTTTTTTTTTTAACACATACTTCATGTGTAGCCAAACACATGCTGCATCACAATCTGGGTTGCCAGATCACACCGACCAAAATCCCACTTGGGCAGTGCTGAAAACCTGCCCAGTAAGATTAAAAAACAATAATAATCACTACTACATCATAATGTTGAGCAATGATATATGCACAAAAATAACTTTTAATTTTACTTTTTAAATAATTTTTCTTTTAAGCATCCACTCCAGCCTATCCCAAGATGATAAATTGCCAATTGGCACCCAATCTGGCAACACAGTTACATTTTTATTTAATGAATACATTTAAATTTTAATGAGGTTTTTTTGATCTCTGGACTTTTTTGTTAAAGGGAAAAATTGTATTAGCATCAACACACAGTGTTTGTCGTATTATCTTTGGCTGTAAATTGAAAACAGGTGTGTTCGTTTATCAACAGGTTTATCGTCCCCATCTCCTGTGTGATCTGTAACGACATCATGGCCTACATGTTCGGGTTCTTCTTCGGCCGAACTCCTCTCATCAAGGTCAGCTCTTTCACACTCACACACACACACCATACACACACCCCATACACACAAATCTAACAGTTTTTATCCGTTTTTGTGCCGTCCTCAGCTCTCTCCTAAGAAGACGTGGGAAGGATTTATTGGGGGATTTTTCGCCACCATCGTGTTTGGAATCCTGGTGAGGAAGCCTGAACGTGTGTAATCTTTGTTAGCGCAGAGTTTTGGAGTGAAACCGTCTGTGAGAAACCGTGGGCTGAGACGAGCGTTCTCTAATAACTGCCTGTCGCTGATAATCACAGTGTGTGGTGTTTATACACAATGATGATGTAATGATCAGACGATCTCTCTCTCTCTCTCTCTCTCTCTCTCTCTCTCTTTCTCTCTCTCTCTCTTTCTCTGTAGTTGTCGTATGTGATGGCAGGTTATCGTTACTTCGTGTGTCCGGTGGAGTTTAATAACGACTCAAACAGCTTCACGGTGTACTGCGAGCCCTCAGAGCTCTTCCAGCTGCAGGGCTACACACTGCCCTCTGTCCTGCAGTCCCTCACTGGCTGGGTAACACACACACACATTAGATCAGTGTTGACCTCAGTTTATTCATTCTGCTCGTTTATTCATCTGTCCATCCAAACGTCCAAATATGCAGCTGTCTAGATCACTTCACTTCTGTCCAAATGTCCAAATATCTCTCCTTCCATCCATGTAAATATCCATCCATCATCCCACTATCTTTCCACCCGTCCATGCAATATTTTTCTGGACATCTAAAAAGTCCTTTCTTCTAAATTCTTGCCAATTTTTTTTTCCAGGAATCCATCCATCCATTCAAATATCATTTAAACATCTGTCTATCCATTTATCCACAACTAATCAAAATAAAATCTTTGTAAGTTGGGGACAACCTGCATTCATTCAAATATATCTAAGTATCCCCCCAAACCCAGTCCATTCATCCATCCATTTAAATGTCCATCTGTCAGTTCTTTCATTCAAACATTTATTTGATCCATCTGTCCTCTCATTCATCTATTTATACATCTTAATATCTGTCCCTTCAAGCATATATCTGTTTATCTAAATAGTCTATCTATTTATTCATTCATCCATCTGTAAATATCTCTCATTCAATCCAGATATCCACCCACCCAAATCTCTCCATCCATCTAAAGATTTTATTCAGTCACCCAGCTCCAGCCTTCTTAATATCATAAATATTTATACACACAGATTGTAAATTCTCACAGAAACAGACATAAATATGTTTTTTCGATGTAAAATTTGCTACAGTAGTAGTTGGTGTGTGATCTGTCCTCTGATTAGTCGCTAATTGTACTGGGGGCGGGAACACAATCCTGTTTACTCAGATAACTTATGAAAATCTTTTCAGCATGTAATTCCAGCACAGAATGGTATGTGTGTATGTGAGTGTGTGTGTGTTTTCTGTCTGTTCCAGACCACGGTGAAGCTTTATCCGTTCCAGATCCACAGCATCGCTCTGTCCAGCTTCGCCTCCATCATGGGTCCGTTCGGAGGATTCTTCGCCAGCGGGTTCAAGAGGGCCTTCAAGATTAAGGTTCAAGATAAACCTGTGAAATTATATGAACTCATCTGATCTCAGACTGTGCAGACATGCCTTGTGGTTTATTTTTTTAACAATCATCCAGTTGCTTATTTTTAATGACCTTGGCTCTGCTCTCTGCCGCAGGACTTTGCCAACACCATACCTGGTCATGGAGGAATTATGGACCGCTTCGACTGTCAGTACCTCATGGCCACCTTCGTCAACGTTTACATCGCCAGCTTCATCAGGTCAGGCTTTCCGTCCTGCAGTGGGGAGGTGTTAGGGCTTTAGGACCACGAGCGGCTCGTCATTCTGCTCACATTAGCATTCTGTAGAGAAAGAATTTTTACTTTATTTTATAGTTTAACCATAGAATAAGACGAAGAAAACATTCACAGGTTACTATCAATACTCCCTGATAGGTTTTATAATTGTTAACTAGATTATAGATGTAAACTCCATATAAAGTATTGATTGCAGGTCTTTTTTTTTTCTATTTTGAAAATTATGTTCCTTGTGTCCTATTCTGTTTTCTGTCTTCTTTCTTTCTTTTTTCCACCAGTTGTACCATCAGATAACAGTCCCTGTCTCTCTCTTTTCCAGTTTTGTCTTTTTTCTTTTTGTTTTTATATTACTTTTCTGTTTTTTCTCTACTTTATCTTTTTTTATTTTTCTTGTGTTTTTGTAGTTTATTTTCTTTTATTTTTCTCTTTCCCTTTGATCCACCAACTCTTCTATATAAATTTCTCTCTCATATCTGACATTTCTTTTTTGACTTTTTTCACTTATTTATTTGTCTTTATTTTTTCAGTTTTAACTTTTTCAGTTATTAGTTTTTCTTGTCGTCCCTGTTTCTTATCTAGTTATGATCCCTCTCTTTATGTCGCTCTTTAATTATTGTTCTTTTCTGTATTTCTATTGTTCTTTTTTCTTTTTTTTCTCCATCAAGTGTCTCAGGTGTTTCCTTTTTCTTTTGTTTTTCATTTTGTACTTAATTCTTTAAATATTTTCTTTCTTTCTTTCTTTCTTTCTTTCTTTCTTTTATTTTTCAGATTTTTCCCTTCCCTTTTGTTATTCTGTTTGTAGTTTCCTGTCCATTTATTTGTATTTCCGCATCAGCACACAGTAAGACTTTAAACTCCAGACTCCTCTGACTGCTGAACGTAGTAACTGATGTTAACGTTACGCTTTAGATCAATAATCTCCGTAATTAGCTTTAATAATATAAATCCGATGTACAAGGATTGTCGTTAATATAATTTTTTTCTTCCTCTCATCTCTCTGCAGGGGTCCGAACCCGACCAAAGTGATCCAACAGTTGCTCGCTCTGAGACCGGACCAGCAGCTCTACATCTACAACTCTCTGAAGGCTCACCTCACTGAGAGAGGTCTACTCGGGGCGCTGGAGGAGGCGGCAGCCTAAAGCCTGCACCTGCACTCAAAACACACACCACAGATCAGAAAGCAGGAGAGAGAGAGGGAGAGTCAGGGGGTCACGGGGTCGGCATGAAGCAAGAGCCATGTGGAGGTGGGACACGTGAAGATCCGGATCAGGAAAAAGGATAAAAAAAAAAAACCTAAACTAAAGCTTTGGGTCATTCCATTTTCTGTGTGTGTGAGTGTGTGTGAGTGTGTGTGTGAGTCTATGTGTGTGTGGGAGAGAGTGTGTGTTTGTGTGTCATAGCATTTAGTCAGTGTTTATTATTACTTTTGTGTTTTTTTGTTTCCAAGTGATACATATATACTGTATGTTGTTTCTTTTATACCAGATATTAAGGGTAATATTACACACACACACACAGTGACGCGTCCTACACACACATTTCTCCTCTGTCGTGACTCGCACGTGTGAGTGTGAAAAGTCTATCTATTATCTGTATTATGTGAATATTTTAGAGTATAAGTCTATATTATGTTCTAACGATTATCATTTGAACGAGGTTGCAGATGTTGTATTTTATTTTATTCCTTTTTTTTTTTACCCCCCTGCTCTGCTCGCTGCACTGCTAATCCCATCTCACCTTTAGTTCTACACACCTGATCACATCCACAGGAAAAGACGCAGGTTTGTCCTTGTTGGGTTTGGGATGTTTTTTTTGTTTGTTTTTTTCCCCTCTTGATTATGTTGAAATGTGTTTTTTTTTTTTTTTTTTTTTTTTAACAGTTTTAACAGAGTTTGTACAGATTGTACTGTAGATAAGGAGGTGTAGGGTGTGTAGTGTGTCTGAGGTTTGTGTAGCTAATGGGTAAAAAATAAAACACGACGCGGTGTGCTGTTATGGGAAACTAATCCACAGCGCTAAGTATTTCCTACAACAGCACATCCCGGAGTGTTTTTAATTTTTATTTCGCTCAGGATTTATGAAAAATTCACGAAAGACACTGTACGATCGTTAAACGTCCGTTGGTTCTCACTTACGTTATAGCAGCTATAAACATTTGCTATCTCTCTCTCTCTCTCTCTCTCTCTCTCTTTTTTTTAAACTTTTTTTTTAAGATAAGAAGGCAAAAAAAAACCCCACAGTTTTGTTACTGTTACTAAGAAACTATAATGAGGCGTCAGCTCCTCTGTCCTTAAAGTTACATCTTCACCTCGAACTGTTACAAAGTGCTGACACTGGAGACTCCTTCCATACATGTTACATAAACGTATACATGTTATCGTTCAATGTTATGTGGATTTGATACGTCATTGAAAGATTAATGCTCCGCCTCCTGCTGCAGCGACATCACGACTAAGTGTTTTTGATTGTTGTTGTTTTTTATCTCAATTTACATTTTTTTTCATGAATGTGAACTTACTTAGCGTGTTGTTTGTTCTGTTTTTTTTTTTTTTGAGCTGCTTGTGTGCCGTGCTCTTCACCCAGACGTGCTCAGTTTTAGCTTAGCGTTCTGATAATCACAGAGTTCGTCTTGTTTTCAGTTTGCCCTTGTGCCCTCTTCCATGTATCATGCCGCGGTCGAGTAGGTCACATAATGTTTGTGTGTTTACTCGTATTGCATCAGTGATCCACGTACACTTTTTTCAGCTTCCTAATGTTAAAAAAAAAAAAAACCTAAACAAACGGCTAAGGTTCAGGTCAGCAGTGCAATAACACATCACTGAAAGCTGTGCACGTTTTATTATTGTTTTTATTTTCTTTATATTTTATTTTATGCACGTGTTTGTCATGCCATCCACAACATCGTTCATTTCTGCAACATTTCTCTCACGTGCCAGTTTCGCTCTTGTTTCACTGATTTAAAGTTATTGTTGTTGTTATTATTAGTTCCAGCAATTGTAAGGAACGTCAGCATAAATTAAGTTTTTTATTATCACACACATTTCTGTGATCTGATTGGCTGAGCTCTGTGTCATAAACACCTAACCTGATTGGATAAAATTTTCAGTAAATATCACGGAGTAAAATTCTGTCTGTAATGTTTTCACGTTGGCGGTAACGAGAGCGGCTTCATCGTGGACTCTGCTTAATCGTGATTTGTTGGGAAAGTTATTCTTTTAAACATTATGATGCAATCGTAAAGCCGTGACATTATTTCCTCATAATGTTTAAAAAAAAATTTATAATAATAAATTGTCACAATTTTTATTTTTAATTGTTACAAATTTACATGAATTTTTAGTATCGGGAAAACTAAATATAAGATCAGCTTAAAATTTCTTTTTTAATAATGAACACGTGGTGCGTTTTGTAGTTCTTTGTTGTACTTTCACAACGTCAGCGGTGAAACTCACGATTGCAGAGAGTGGTTGTAATAAAAAATTAATAAAATTTAAGGAAGAAAACATAGTTCCTGCTTACAGAATACGATTGGATAAAATAATTTTTCTTTTAATGGCATCAAGATTAGCGTTTAGATGGTTATAATTTTTCGGTGGTCATAAATTGTGTCTGGCTGAAATCTTTCTCGTGGACACGATCAGTCGGTTAGGCGTTGTCTTTGTCATGACAAAATTTACAGGGAATTTCCGTTAGCCGTGAACGTATAATGTGATTAGCTAAAGCGTCTTTTCTGATCGTTTAGCGTGATTGGTGAACATCCAGTCAGGTTATGAAAGCTATCTGTGCTCAGCTAATGTTTGTTTTCTGTTTCTCAGTTAAAGCTCAATTAAGAACCTTTTAACAGGAGTGAAAGAAACTATCATGAATGAAATAATAATATGTTTTATTACACGTTTTACAATAAAAATAAATATAAGCTGTTCGACTTTATGGTGACATTCTCTCAGGTTGTAGGCAAAGAAATCATTTCTCTCACTTTTCTCCTGTTTGTTATCCACAATCCACTGCCAAGCGCCAAATAAAACCACCAGCCTGCTGACGATTCAGATGAAATAAATATCTGAAGTTTTGATTTCGTTGAATTAAATCTGACATGTTTAGAGATAAAGAGCGTTTCACTCAATTCTTCCATTATGTACTCTTTTAGGATCAAATTGTCTAAATACACTTTATTAGTCATAGTATACAAAACGTGATTACATAATTCATGCTGTGCTTCAAAAGCCATATAACATTCACTTCATCTTCATCATCACCTTTGTAACCCTGCAGGTTTTTTTCATACAGTAATTAAAGCTATATGTGTGTTTTTTTATATAGAGAATTTTTAAAACTATAAGAGTAGTACAGAGTGGACATATACTGTATATACACAGATATATATTTGGATAGAAATTAATTTCATTCTGAATTCTGGATAGAATTGGTGTGTGTGTGGTGTTTGGTGAAATATTGAGGCTGATCACAGGCTTATCGATTGATAGATTTTTTTTCCAGCTTGCCATTATAGACTTTTAAAAATAATAACTCATGATGAGAGTTCAATTGATTGAAATTTATTTCATGATTCTGTTATGCATAAAAAATAAGACCACTAGAGGGCGATAAAGAAAGCAGTTCCTGACTCTAACACTGAACCACGATCGAGGGATGATTTGTGAGCGTTTATGTTCCATCCAGGCACACTTTAGTTCGCCTCATTTGAACGAGTGTTGATTCAAGACATGAAATTTAATCTGCACTGATTTACCTTTTAACACTACAGTTACACTGGTGTCTTATTAAGCTGATCCACCCCTAGTTCACTACCCAGTGCCCTGTTTGTGTTTAAACTATATACAAGCTACACCTTCTTGAATCCTTAAAGCACCCTTGGATAGAATCTGATACATTGCATAAGACCTGGTGAGGGTTCCTTAATCTTACATCTTACACCATGAGGACAAAACTGTATTAGTTTTAGGAAAATTAGTCAAATCTAAAACATTTAAAGGGGTTTTCGGTTGTCTGTGTGTTGAAACTTGGAAGGTTTTCCATTGGATCCTGATGTTGAAAAACATTTCCAGTCAGAACAATTTCACAAAGCAAAGAACAATTTAATAAAAGTGTTGGAATTTTAGGATTTCTCAAATGGACAGGTGTAGAAAGCAGTGTATAGAACTCTGCAGGTAAATCCACTTTTGTTAAAGAAGGTTCAGGGTTTTTGATTGTCTATGTTGCTCGAAGAACTTTCCTTAAAGTATAAGAACTTACATTTATACATACAAGTCAAATAAGTCTTAAGAGGTGCAAAGTGAACCCCGTCTCCTCGAGGCTGTAGTACTTGTACAGTCTTGGAGAAGATCAAGTGTAAGGGAGAAACCTTTGAGGGTTTTCGCTAGACCGGTACAACAGCAAGGTTTTAAACTGTGGCTAATTTAGGAAGCTACAGTAAAAACAGCTTGAAAAGAACTTCAAAGAGATGCTTTAAGGGTTCCCCCAGAGGGCCAAACCATATATATATCTATATATATATATTTTTTTTTTATATATAGGTTGAACCAATTTTCATAAGATTGTTCCCTAGTGAGGTAGATCCCCCACATGTGGCTGCTTTGGGTTGTTCGAGGTCTCCATCTTTCTAAATTTCATTCCTGCAGAGAATAAAACAATTAAATTCTTAAAATTTAAAGGTCCTTTGATTGGTTCACCTTTAAAGTTTGCGTAGACAGTATAAACCCATAACCGCTAAGATGCACAGAGTATTTAAGGATTTCCCGAACAGGACAAACCAGATTACAGACTTCTAGGTTGTTCTAAGGCTGTACCATCAGGCTAAATGTCTAGAAATCCCATCATGCATCATTCCATGTACAGTAGGTAGCCTATGATTGGATCCTCACCCTGTTCACTGCACTAGCTGGAGTGTAGGTAGTAGTGTGCTAGTTTAGACAATGAAGGCGTGTTATGTAGTGAATAGGGACAATGTGATTCGGGACAATAACCGGGAACTGGTTTACATCTTTGAGAATGGATACTTCACTTTGTTGCATTATGATTATTATTATTATTATTATTATTATTGTGCGGTTTGTTTTTGTTGTATTTTGTTTCTTTTTAATAAATGAAGTCATACGTGTGCTCTTCCCCAATCCTGTGCATTTGTATTACAGCTAATAAAGCAGAAAGCTAAATGTCTACTGGCTGTGTGTGTCTGTCTCTCTGGCTGTGTGTTTCTTCCTCCTCTGCTCTGGAACTTCCCTCATTGGACACACTGCTCAGAGCTTAATTTCCTCTATTTAACATTAAAGGTCTATTTAAAGTGAGTTTTGCAGTTTCTCTGAAGCGCACACACACACACACACACAGTTTAGCCTGACTGCGGTCAGATTTGTGCCTCTGGCCTCTTTAATGCCAATATAAAATAAAGTAATGGTAAACTGTAATGCTGTAATGAAGTTAAACTTAATTGTGGTGAGATAATAATGTTAAAAATGTTTTTAATAAATATAGAGTAAAGGTTTATATAAATAATAATGATCTAATGATATAGTGGTGTTGTGTGGATAAAATAATTTCGTATAGTATGTTAACTGTTATAGTAAGCTTAAAATGTTATACTTCCATGTTTATATTGTGGTATAATAATTATATTGTAAAATTTTACCTAAAAACATCATCAGAACATCATTAAAACACTACTCAAAACCACACAAAGACTCCTAGGCTGAGATTTGAGGTCAATAAAATAGTTTTAAGTTTAAATTCCATGGTTTATACACTCACTCATGAACACACAGCAATATTATAGTGATATCATAGCAATGTGATGATAAGTCGCAGTGCTATAATAATGTGCTAACAATATTACAGTAATAATTTATGAATGCTTTCATAATGTTATAGTAATAGTATAATTGTTATAGTAATAGTTTATTAATGTTATAGTAATAGTATAATTGTTATAGTAATAGTTTATTAATGTTATAGTAATAGTATAATTGTTATAGTAATAGTTTATTAATGTTATAGTAACATTAAAGTAATAGCACAATTGTGTTATATTAATAGTTTAGGGATGTTATAGTGACAACGTTATATTAAATATTGTAGTGATGTTATATTAATGTTATACTCATATGAAAGTAATGTTATGTTTATTGTGTTGTGATTGTGTTGTGCTTTGTTGGAAATTAAGCCTCAGTTCTATAGCTTTGGAAGTTGATATGACACTCTTGTATAATGTAAATTTCAAGAACATTAAAGACATCCAGAGTTGTTGTAGTGATATAATAATGATAGTGTGATATATTAAGGTTAGTACTGTTATAGTAATGTGATATTAACAGTAAAGTGGTGTTAGAGAATGTGATAATGGCAATATGAGAGGTATAGTGATGTAGTGGTGTTAATGTTATGATATAATAACTATATTAATGGTATGGTGATGTTATTGTAATAGTAGTGACTTGTTGAAGTCTAAGCATCACATCTCAGCTTTGGAGTATGATAGAAATATAAAACAATGTACACTCCTGTGTTTGCCTTGAACCCACTAACTCATAATGAATCTGGGGAGAATCTGAGAAAGTCCATTTTATTGGGCAAAATCTCTATCTCTCTTATTTGGGGGGTGAAAGTCTTCGTCATATTTACAACTTACAGTTGGATAATAAAGTTGACCCACTGAAGTGAAAATCCAGTTAGTAAAATGTACAAAGTTATCAAATTTCTACAACGATTATAATCAAAGTAATGTTCTACTGATGTTATAGTAATTGCACAGTGATATTATAGTGCCATGATAGTGTAATAGTGGAGTGATGTTAGTGTGATGTTAGTGTGATCAGACATAACAAGGTACGCTCCTGGTCTAGTTGCGTTCTGGTAATAGTTTAGGGATGGTATAGTGATTGTGTAGTAATGTTATATTGATGTGATGGTAATAATGTCGTAGGTATTGTATAGTTCTGTTCCAGTGATGCTATATTAATGGCATAGTGAACTCATAATAATGGTTTAATGACCTTATCTTAATCATATAGTGATTATACTGTATATTGATCTTATAGTTATTTTATGTATTACTGTATAGTAATGGTATAGTGATGGTTACAAACTAAGATTTCAGATTTGGAGTGTGATAGGACAAAACAAAATACACGTGTGTGTATGTCTTCAATCCAGTAATAAATGTTGTGAATTTGGAGAAGATCTGAGAAAGTCTAATTTTGACTTAAAAAAAAAACACAAAGGCTAACCCCTTACATTTCTTTGGGTAAAATTTTTGACATTCTAGGATCTTCTGCATATTTACAAGGCTGGTTAATGAGGTTAAACCATAGACAAATGTGCACGTTTGGTCTGAGTATCACCTTCCAGAGCTGAGATATGAGACACCAAATTCTGTTGCGGTCCAGCCAGTAATACGTTTTTACCTAATTACTACACAGACTATATTCACCTTCTAGTGGTCTTATAGCGGTGTTATAGTAGGGTACTGCTGATAATGTAAAGATGCTGTAGTGATTGTATTGTGATGGTATATTGATGTACAGTAATAATAATAGTGTAATAATCTCGTATGTACATATGTATGGTATAGTGCTGTTATGATGTTAAATTAATGGAACTAATATAACTATGGTAATAAACATATTAATGATATGTTTTATTAATGGTATAGTAGTGGTAATATTTTAATAATGTTATAGTAATAGGATAGTAGAAGTAGTGGTAATACTGATCTTTACGTTAATGGTATGGATGTTATATTAACATTATAATTAAGGCCCAAGAACTAGAGAGAAGTTCTAGTTGTAATGATTTTTTTCCACCCTTTTGGGCTTTTCGGGGACTTAGCATGCTCAAAAACTCATGAAAATTGTCACGGGCATGTCCTGGGCTAAACCCAACAGGAAGTCAGTTATTTTGTGTCTTTGCACCCGATGGACTTTAATATACTCCTCCTAGGGAATTTATATGATTATCATCAAACCGGGTCGATGTGATCTAAAGACACTGAAGATGTAAAATTATAGAGGGATTTCTGATATCTCAAAAGTGTCAGCCGAGACGATGCCTTAAACTTACACTAAAAAATAATTAATAACTTTCTGTTTGGCCTTATTGTGAGTGACATCACGTTCAGTGACATCATAGTGTGAGGCTTTTCTTCCAGCATCTGCAGCCTTTTCTACACACATACACATCACAAATGTTAACACTCTCACACTCACAGACAAGTCATGTCTTACACATGCATCACACACATACAAACACACACACACAAACATGCACAAACACACTTACTCATCACACACAGACTGACACACCCACACGTCTCACACACACACACACACACACTTAAATTAAATTAATAAGGTTAAGTTAACCTGCACTTTACCTTTAAAAAAAGTAAAAATAAATCCAGACAGATAAGTGTTTCCGTTTATACGCGTAGGCGCTGTGTGTGTGTGTGTGTGTGTGTGTGTGTGTGTGTGTAAAGCTAAAGTAAGAGGAAAGGAGAAATCAGACCCCCTCTCCACCTCTTCTCGTCTTCAATGGTAAACCTTCCTTCTTTGCGTGCGTTAAGGCGAGAGGAGCAGGTGTGTGTGTGTGTGTGTGTGTGTGTGTGTAAAGGTGAGAGGAGGAGTGTGTTTTTGACTATCTCAGATCTTCTTCATATTCAAGTTAAACCACTGACCTGAGTAAAATTTGGTCTGAATATCACACTCCAAACCTGAGATATGAGATGCCCATTTTTATTAAATTCCAGTCTTTAACATGTACAAGTTTAATATACATGTTTCTATACTCACTATAATCACAGTGTGATGTTCTAGTGATGTTCTAGCAGTGTTATAGTAGTGTTCTGGTGATAGTTTGGGGATAGTTTAGTGATGGTATAGTGATTGTGTAGTAATGGTATTTTGATGTAATAGTATTAGAGTGATAATGTTATAGATGTTGCATAGTGCTGCTATAGTGATGTTATAGTGATGTTATAGTGATGTTATATTAATGGTATTGTAATCTTATAATGATGGTATAAGGATGTTATTTTAATCGTATTGTGATGATATACTAATAGTTTAGTTATTTTATATGTTTATGATAAGGCACTGTTATACTGATGGTATATATTGATATGTTACAGTAATGGTGATTTAAAGGTATAGTGATGGTAGAGGGATTTATTGAAAACTAAGCCTCAGATCTCAGCTTTGGAGTGTAAGAGAAAACAATACAGTTATATGTATGTCATGAACATGTAAAATTTGAATTGGGCTAAAATCTGAGAAAGTTAAATTTTCTGTCTGAAAAAACACAAAAGCTAACTAACCCCTTACATTTTTGTGAGTAAAAACTTGACTTTCTCGGATCTTCTTTATATTCAAAGAGTGGGTTTACTCACTATACCACTTTATCCTGTATTCAGGGTCGCGGGGGGCGGAGCCTATCCCAGGAGGCTTGATAAGATTTTATCATTTTTGGGGTGTTAGGTTAGATAGACATTATAATAATGATAATCTTTTTGTGATGTTATATTAATAGTATAGTGATGGTTTAGTGTTTTCATGGAAACTAAGCCAGAGTGCTCAGCTTTGGATTGTGACAGGGCCTTTGGTGTGTTTGCCTTGAAACCAATAACAAATAATGAGATTTTGGACAAAATCAGAAAGTAAAATTTTCTGTCTGAAAAAAACACGAAGGCTTAACCCCTTATATATATTATTATTATTATTTATTTTATTTTATTTTATTTTTTTTTTGGGGGGGGGGGGGGTTAATATCTATTTTTTTTTCTTTATATTTATACTGTTTGTTAATAAAATTAAAACATGGACAGGAGTAAAAATGTTATCTGAATATAACATTTTGAAGCTGAGATATGAGATGCCAATTCGGTAAAATTCCATAGTAGTAAATTAATACTAATACAGGACTGTTATAAATATATATTAATGTTGTCGTAATGTTGAAATTCTGTTATATTTATATCAAAATATTTGTTATTGTTATATTATTAACATACTATAATAACGTTGTAGTGTAGTGTATAAATTGTTCTAATGTAATATTAATTGTTACATTAAAACTATATTGTAATTTGATTGTAATATTATCGTAATGGTACAGTAATGGAACAAATATTAATATATTAATAATAATATAACACAAATAACACAATTGCACACACACACACATAAACACACAGACACACAAAAAAACCCCACACAACTAAATCTTTATGTACCAGCATTAGGTGAGATTGTTAAAGTTTTTTAATAGACAGTGTTGTATAATAGCGGAGTGTACAGTACGCTCAGACGTGAACTTGTTATCATTCACATACAAACATGATACAGATCAATAATCTCACATTTCAGGAATTCATAATAAAATATAGTTTCATCAAGTAAAGTTTGAAGCTCATAAGATAAAGTTTATTTTCATAACACACACATGACCACTGAAAGCATTGTACAAGTATTACAGAGTCGTGTAATAAAGAACTGATGGCAGAAGAAAAGGAACATAAAAGAACTGGAATGAGAACGCCTATACAGAACCAAAGCATTTAAAAAACCTAAATCATCCCTCTGAATGAACCCTCCTTGTGCCAACCTCAAGATGAGTGCACACATGACGTGCTTTGCTCAAGCATGACCTGATTTTCTTCTCATATATAGCAATTTTTCGTCTACAGATTCTGTGGTGTCTACGTTTGCCACCAACTTCCTCCTGAGAGAGAAAGAACGTTTTAAACAGAGCTGCGTGCACTTGCCTTCAACGTCCACACCTCTCCTGTAAAGCAGTCTGTCTCCAGCCGGGGACTCGAGGAAAGACAAGAGGAATGAGCAGATAGAGCAGATAGAGCAGAGCAGAGCGGTAACTTGGGAAAATACAGAAAAGGAGCGATAGACTGGGGAAGCGAGTGGGCAAGAGGCAACGTGTTGAGTGGAAGGGAAGAAAAAAAAAAGAAGACTGAAAGGAAGAAGGAAGTGAGGGAGACATGAGAGAGGCTACGATGAGGGGCTAAAAATATATACACTTATAAAAAGTGTACAAGGTGTGTAAACGAGGGTGTGGGTTTGTGTGTGTTTGTGTGTTTGTGTGTGTGTGTGTGTGTGTGTATGTGGTTAGATAGAGAGTGACATTTTTTCCTGATTAGTAAAACATGTCTCTGAAGCTACCTCGCAACTGGGACCTCACCAATCTCCGGGGTGAAACTGCCAAAATAGGTGAGTAACTGTGTGTGTGTGTGTGTGTGTGTGTGTGGGTCAGACCATGCTCACCATTCACTTGCCATCTGTCCTACTTGGTGTGAATATTTATTTTTGTATGTGTGTGTGTGTGTGTGTGTGTGTGTGTATGTGTGTGTGTGTCTGCGTCTGTGTGTGCGCACATGAGTATGAAGTACATACCAGTTATGCTACATACCAATACCTTGTATAGCTGAATGCATTGGTGTAATGCAACATTATACCTTACAGATGTGTGCACATGTGTGTGTGTGTGTGTGTGTTTGATGTACTTTACGTTCTTGACTTTTGCGTAAAAAAACCTTGTGTAAAAAAAGCATATTCTATATGACCCCACTCTTCATTTCTGCGTTCTGATTGATCAGCACGTCTAGACTAATTCTCCAGCTCTGACGGCAGCGCAGGTCCATATTAATGCCCTCGGTATCTAATACGTTTCCATGGTAACCGCTGATTCACAGTGACATCTGCGGTAAGCGCTTGCAAAATACAAACGTCTGTTCTAAAGACATTTTCTGCAGAGATGTTAAAAGGAAGGAGTCTCCAGTGTCAGGGCTTTGCAACAGTCAGAAGAAAAGCTGACCAAGGAAATAAATAAATAAATAAATAATAAATAAATAAAAAATCTCCCTCTAACAAGGAAAAAAGCACTTCAGGGGCACGCTGTTACGGGAAAAGAATCACCTCCGGCGTAGCAGCAGTAACTTTCTGTCAGGGTTCATTAATTTCAGTCGTCTGGACTGTATAGGTTTTTTTTTTACTTTTTCACTGTTGAAACTTCTGTGAGAGTGTATAGTATGTGTTTTAAAGAAGTGAGCAGTGCATGGTGTTGGCACACACACACATTAACATTCACACTCACACTCACACAAGGCCTTTCTGATTTCCTCTGTATGCGGTTAGAAGAGCAGGAAGCTGATGAAATGCTCGATAGTAGCAGAACAAAGTGCTGCTGAGTGTCAGTGGAACTCACTCTGCTTTCAGCGTGTTTAACACAGACCTGCTGCCTCCTTAAACACACAGTGGGTGGGTTAGGGTTAGGGTTTGGGTTAGAGTTTAGTTTACTGGTTACACTTTACAGCCATCACACGCGTGCACACGTCAAACTAACATGGGAATCACACGACTGCTTCCTGTTACGCTTCGTGTGTTTTTTAGCTGCATCAGAGTTGGTGGAGGTGAGGTCGGGTGTGAGGGTGTTAACGGAGGTGAGATGAAGTGTTGGAAGCTAGTGGTGGTGAGTTAGGTTGGTAAAACGCTGGATGTGAATCAGGATCCTTGGACGTCAAAACGGGTTGTTGGGATGTTAATGGAGGCAAGTTTATGGTAATGAGGGTGAGGCAGGGTGTTAGAATGCTATCAGAGCTGAGTTAGGGGGCTGAGATGCTAATGGAGCTGAGTGTACAGTATATTCCACTGAGTTAGGGTATAGGGATTTGGTAAAGGTCAATTAGGATGTTCAAATGTCAGCGAAAGTGAGTTAGGATGTTAGCGGAGGGAAATTTGGATGTTAGGATATTTGCAGAGGTAAGACAGTTAGCAGGAGATGAGTGATGTAAGTGGTGTTAACATTTACCCTGTAATGTCATTTATTCATTTATTATTTGGCACATACACTCACCGGCCATTTCATCAGACACAACTGTTCAACTGCTTATTAAAGCTCATTAAATGTATAATCAGCCATGACGGACACGGTTAAGATGATCTGCTGAACAGTGCGTAGGAATGGGGAAGAAATTGGAAAACTGATTTCAGTGATTTTGAATGTGGAATGGTTGTTTTATGCCAGACAGGCCGGTCTGATTATTACCGGAACTGTTGACCAGCAGGTATTTACACAAAACCATTCCTAGGTTAACTAGAGAAAAAGAGAAAGTACCCAGTGAGGGCAGATCTCTGGGTGAAAAGGCTTTGTTGATGCCAGAGGTCAGAGGAGAACGGCCAGACGTGCTGATAGAAACCCAAATAACATGTTGTTACAACCGCGGTATGCTGAAGAACAGCTCTGAACTCACAACACGTCGAATCCTGAGTTTGTAGTTCACAAGGACTCATCAAACTTAGGAAAGTGTCGCCTGGTCTGACGAGTCTCGATTTCTGCTGCGACATTCGGATGGATCGGGTCAGAATTTGGCGTAAACAACATGAAGGCATGGGTCCATCCTGCCCTGTATCAGCGGTTCAGGCTGGTGGTGGTGTGATGGTGTGTGGGAGATTTTCTTGGCACTCTTTGGTCCAATTGTGCATGGTTTAAACACCACACCCTCCCTGAGTGTTGTCCGTCACCAGCTAAAATCATCTCACACTGGTTTCTTGCACATGGCAGTGAGGTCACACGGCCTTCACAGTCAGCAGATCTCAGCCCGATAGAACGGAACGGGATTCGGCAGTGATTGTGTGATTGTGCTCTCATGCAGTCCAGTTCTAGCATGATGTACCTAATGTTGTGGTCGGTGTGTGTATATTTACATAACTATTTTTTCTCGCTTTCTCTCCCTTTGATGTTTTTTTTTTGTCAGTGTGTCCTCACTCCTCAGCGGGAACTGGTGCTGTGTGAGTGTGAAGGCTGGGTGGAGTGTATCAGACTAGTTTCCGCTCCATGTAGTTTTGTCTAAAGTCACTGAAGGTCCTGTTGTTAGGTGTGGAGCTTTTGAACACCATGAACTCTGTGATGTGTGATGCAGCAATTTCCTGTTTTTCTATGATCTCTGTCTGCGTCTACACTTTTCCCTTAATTCACAGCGCAGTGTGTGTTTGTGTGGGTGTGTGAGTGGGTGTGTGTGAGATTATTTAAGAGTAAAGTATTTCTGAGTAAGGATGCTCTGTCACAGCTGTGTGGATTGGACGTTACATGACATTACGTTGCATCTACAGTACGGCACTTCCTGTCATGATGCATGATTGTAACTATTTTGAATTTCACTCATTAATAATTAAGTCATTTATGACCAGTTATTAAAACTGATTTTATTAAAAATCATTTACATCGAAAATCAAGAATATGTTATGCTATTATGTTCCTATTAATTGCTGTGACAACTTAAGTCAAGCTAAAGAATGTTTCAACACAGGTCATCAAGACAAAAAAAAAAACGCATTCATCATGATTAGCAATAATGAAAACGTTTTGGATGTAAACTATTAAGATGAGCTTGTGAGAGTGTATAACACCCAGCGTGATGCCTTTGACAAGTCAATCTTGTAACTTTATATCCGTATTGTCATCTCCGTAATGTTTTATCCATAAGGTCACATCTGTAAGATCACCTCTGATCACATCTGTAATGCGAAAATCCTTGATGATAAATCTGTAATGTTACCTTCATAATGCCATGTCCTTAATCCTACAGTCATAATGTCACATCTGTAATACTCTTTCCATTACCTCATATCTGTAATGTCACCCTACTTACCTGCGCCTTCCTTAATGTCACCTACAGTATGTAATGTCCCATCTATGTCACACCTGTAATGTCACCTCTATAACCACGCACCCATCCATGATGTCAACTCCACAATATCATAACTGTAATATCACATCTGTAACGGGACATCCTTGACGGCACATCTGTAAGTCATCTCTATAAAGTACCCTTCTCAAAAGTCACAAGAAGGTCATAACGTCAAGCATCGTGGAGTTGTTTGTATTTTGCACCAGCACCTTTGGGGGACAATCTCCGCCCATCATGCACGCATCTACCTGCCCCTTTCCATCTATGTTACTTTTGTCAACCAGACACCCCCTACCTATCTTTACCCTTTTCCACCGACCCAGCGCTCTTATAAGTCACTCAACGTTTAAACTCGGTCAGTCTGTGTATTGTTTTGAAACAACCTCTTTCGGGTTTTGTAATGTCAGTTGTGTTATGATAGAACAATCATAGCCAGCTTATAACAAGCTAAACAGGAAGCTTCTTCGGTCAGGCTGTTTCCTACGTGGCCTTTACAGAAATATCTACGGTTAACACCGCTTTCTGCCTGTGGTGCACAGAGTCAGAGCGAGACTGCCACAGAGCAATGCAGAGCTTGAACAGCGTCTGATCGGCTTGTTTTTTTTTTGTTTTTTTTCTTCCTTAAATCAGCACGGTCTAAGAGCATGATACCGGGAGACAGCGGAGCCGGATCAGGCCGCTCCGATGTCAAGAGGTCGATGGAGAAGGCTCTGAAGAAAGGGTGGCTGAAGAAGCAGAGGTCTATTGTGAAGAACTGGAAACCGTGCTACTTTGTGCTCAGGGGGAACATCCTGACATACCACAAAGATGACAGAGAGAGCGCTGTACAGGTGAGAAATTAAAGACCTGGTCTTATATTCATATTTCTTACAAATTTCATTCAATTTTAGCTAAGAATAGACCTTTTCATGCAATGCATCTTTTAGGAGATCAGGGTGTAAATTTGGGTCCGTCTGTTGTAGCTCACTCGCAGAAATCTTAGGGTGGTTTTCATGGTACTGTAAATGCAGGAGCTTTTAAGGGCGAAGCCTGAGTATCCATGTGCACTAAAGCAAGAATGAAGCTTGTTTCTGGAAGTGCAAAACATTGGGGTGTCCATGTAGGACGTTGTGCAGCAGCAGAATGTATGTCATGACCACAAAAACAGGAAGAGGCATCGAAGATAAATCGGTCCAGTCCATATATATCATCTGAAAAAGAGAACAAAAGAACTGTTTATTATACATATATGTATAGGGGTTTAACAAAATTTAACAAAGAGCAGAGTTCCCCTTTACCCTCTAAAAGCAGATATGTCGGCATGCATGGTTTTGACACCTTTTCTTTTTTACTGATGAGCAAGACGATAGTGCTTAATCAGACAAAATGCAAATAAAAATAACCTGGCCGTCAGTTCATTCAGGGTGAAAGGACACGAAGCAAGAAAGAATCACAAGGTTATGTTACAATTAAGTGACTCTCTCTGAGGATAAACATGAACCTGTGATTTCATGAACCTTAGTCATGCGGAAGAATAAAAAAATCCCAAATCACATGGAACTAATAGTGCCTTGTTTTAAATCACCATTCGGGAAAAACAGTATGATGTAAAGTGCTTCCACATGGGTATTACTTGATCACTTTGTCTAGGTGCTACCAAGGGTTAAATGGCTCAGGCTGGATCTAAATTTGGGAAATTACACTGATCTAATTGAAAACAATAAGTCAATCCAATGGGTGGATGAATTCGGCATTCGGCAATTGTACAGAACTTGCCACCATTTCAATCATACCATCTTGACCCTTTCTTTGTCATCACTACTGATCACTGAGCCAAGATATTTGAACTGTTGATGGTGAAGGGGAACGGGGTGAGAGACACCAAAGGCTTTAAAGACGCCAATGAGTGCCTTCTCCTCGTCAAAGGAATGATGCGTACTATCAATCTCATACTGCTCTCAGTGTCTGTCCAGAAGTAGGCATGGCCAGCTTACCATATCCGTAACCCTTACCATATCTGCACTTGTTCAAGTGGTGGCACATATCTTCACTTGAACATCTGGCAGATATACCAGGCAGGAGTTTAAGCATTTGAGCACCCTAGACCTTCCAGATGAGACTTTCTCCCATATGGTTTCATGGTCCTTATCTTCTTGAACTCTGCGCCCACCTTGGCCACAGTGGTGGATGAGACCACTCCAAGGACCGGATTGACCTTTTTGAATCAGAGGGCGGGGAAATTCATGGTTTCAAATTCTAAAAATAGTAGCTTTGATGTCTTTAATTGTCATCTCTCACACATTTAATCTGGTTGATATTAAATGATAGTGTGTGCTGGGTAGGCAGTAGTTCATACCCACATCTCCTGGCGTGTACGCCTCAACATACTGTTGGTCATAGTGCAAGGCTTTTTCCACTACTTTTTGCAGGCAGTGTCGTATAGCATAAGGCAATGTAGAATCATGTAGTAATCAATAGTGTAATGTAGTAACAGTAGCAGGAGGGTACATCACCCCGTGCTCACCATGTGATCTCGATCATCTTGCTACTGCTTGTCCTGCAGCGCCCACAAATACCTCACCTCAAGACCACTCGGGCAGCAGTGCCTTCAGACCACATAGCTTTTTTTTCTGGTTTTTATTTGTTTTCCCCTTCGTTACACATCACCTGACTAACTAACACAAAGAAAAGCTGAGCAGAACTTTGAACTGAAATAAGATTTTTGTTAGACACTTACTCTTCACTTGTGACTGAAGAAGGTCTCTGTAGTTCTGGTGAACTGTGTGTTTGCTGTTGGCTTAAGTGCAGTTTTCAACCCCTCTGCAGATGCTCTTCATGTGGCAGGTGAAACACTGAGCCACCAGTGCCCTGATACAAATCAAATAAAAAATTTTCTTTATTTTTCTTCAGTTCAATCTGAAAGTACAAAATCTAGAAAAATTAATACTAAAACTAAAATTAGTAGGAATTCAGGATTTATATTCAAACCCCGAAAACCGGAGTTGTAAACCTGACAATTTCAAAAACTATTGATGCTAGTAAAGTAGTCGGTTCAAATTAAAGATTGATATTTGCCAGTTACAAGAAATCTTGCTTTCTAACCTCCTAAACAGTAGGTAGTGAAAAGTGGAGCTTACGTTTTCTCCCGTGCTCGTCTAAACACATCGTATTCATAACTCTAGAGAGCACCAAACTGTCGACAATCAGAGGACATAAATCAAAAACATCAACTTTAGGATCCTCAGATTTGTAAAGATTAGACTAACAGCATCATGCAAAGACAGACCAATCCACCATCTTGATCAAAACAAGTCAACATGAGCAGTTTACAGGGGCATTGATGATGTCAGACACAAAATCGCTACGGCAAGTTGGTGGAACTTTAAGGAGACAGTTACTGTGGCTTAAAATATCAAAGTTGTTCAGCTAACTTGAAAATTGGCCGTGGCAAGACATGCTTAGAGAAGTCTCAATCAATCAATCAATCAATCAATTAACTAGTAAAACTTGAGTAATATAAATAATCACTAATGATAATGTTGACGTTACACCGTACCCTAAGACTGAATGTGATAGAACCAGGATTGTTTTTAACTCTGTGACTTGATTTCCTTTCGGCCGTTCTTGTTTATAGACATCAGTATATCTTTCTTGGAAGCTGAACGTGAGGTTTTATGTTTGCAGCATGACTAAATAAGTAAACTGTAATGTGCAGGATGTGTTCGTTAGGTTTAGTTCTTATTTAAGTTCAGCCTTTATTCGTCACACATACATTACTGCACGATGAAATTCTTTATTCTTCGCATATCCCAGCTGGGGTCAGAGCTCAGGGTCAGCCTTTATACGACGCCCTGAAGCAGACAGGGTTCAGGGCCTCGCTTAGGGGCCAAACAGCGACAATCTGGCACAACTGGGGCTCGAACCGCCGACGTTCCGCTTAGTAACTTGGAGCTTTCGCGCGTTTCATTAGAATATTATCCAAAGTCCTACTGACTTACAAACACGCATTTTATGCATATTATTTATTCACATTGTAATATTTTAAATAGACAATATTTTATTATTCACACATAAAGTCTTTATAAAGGCTTTATAGAGCATCATGACTTTTAAAGAATCTTTTATTTTCAGGGAACGATACCGCTGTGGGCCAGTCAAGTGAACGAGGTGCCGTCAAACACCGACGACAAATTCATCTTCGAGATCATCCCACGTAAGTGTTTTCCTCCTTCCCTCTTGCATTTCCTGTACTAGATCTCTTACAGGCCATTGACCTTATTTAGCTCAGTGTGATACACTCGTATACACTCATATACACTCGTATACACTCACAAGAGCACACGAGCTCCACCGAGCAACTCTTACACACAATCATGCATTTTTTTTATGTGTTTTTGCCCAACACACTCGAATTTCCACAGTAGTGAGTTTATTTAAAGCTGATAAAAAAAGGAGAAGTATTGTTTAACATACAGTAGCTCACACACATACACGCAGTGCACACGGTAATTATTAATACAGCATTTAGATGTTTATATTGAACTGTTTTCTTCCTCATGGTCTAACGATGATGCGGAGTTTAATCCAAAAAGACTTTTACAGTGAAAATAACTTAACAATATTTAAATTAAGGGCAGAATTTCCACTCTGGTAAAATATTTAAGCTCAACAAAATACAGTTTTTGTCAAACACATAAAAAAAAAATAAAGGACACTTACTGTAAACATTTAATTAATTGTCGTGAAATAGACATAATATCTATAGATCAAAGCAACACAGCGACAAAATCATGTATCTGATTAAGTGCTGTTAATTAAAGGTTTATTAAAGATTAATAATAAAGGATTTTTGTGTAAACGTTTATGATCTTTATCTTCTGTCTAATGAAGAGAGAAAGATCATTAAATAAATGTAGCTTTGTATTTAATTGGACACAATGTGTTCTATAAGTAATTAAAGGAAGACAGATCATAAGCACGATCATTTGATTCCTAAAACACAATACTTTCCATCACTGTGTATGAATGTTTATGCATTAAATATAATAAACCTAATTACTCCGCCCACCCATCCATTGTGTACAAGTCAAACCGGGACTTTCTTTGAAATTGAAATTTCTTTTCAATGAAGCTGATTGACGTTTACAGAAGACATCAAGCACAGCGCAGTGATGAGACTCTTAGTTGCGGTAAAACATTTGAACGGTGCAAACATTTTAAAGAAGTGAATGATCTCGGCAGAGGTGGCTTGGAGCCCACTGCAGTCGTTCCCGTGAACATTCAGCACGTGGAACGCCTGATCCCGTAGAAGAGACGCGTCTGTGTGTGGGACCTGTACACACAATCATTCACCAACACCACTTGGGACTCGGCTAAGAGTTATTGCCATATCCCCCATACGGTCCTGACCTCACTCCCAGCCATTTCCACATGTTTGGGGCATAGTAGGAGTTCCTGGGAGGCCGGCGTTTCAGATGTGAATCAGACTCATTTGATCATGACTTGGCGTACTGAGGAAACTTTCTACCTTGATGGTGTCTGAGCTCTACTGAAACACTGGGATAAGTGCATTAGTGTATCAGGGGATTATATAGAGACATAAAGGGGGTTTTTACTCTGAGACCTGTGTTCTGTTATTCTGTACAATCAAAAGTCCCGCTTTGAATTGAACACCGTTCGTATAATGCTTTTCCTGTGTAGGGTCAAAGGGAACATGAAACCTCACTGGGGTCTCCAGGCAACACACACACACACACACACACACACACACACACACACACACACACACACACACACACACACACTCAGCCTACTGCTTGTGTCTTTTGACTGTGGGAGTAAAACAGATGCCTGGAATAAACTATGTGCTCACACACAGACTCAAACCTTAGGCTGAAAGATGTAGAATAAATACATGAAAACAGCAAGAAAGAGTCAAAAATGGGGAGGTTCAATGTCTGAAAGTGTACAGTATGGACTATGTAATGGAGTTAAATAGAATATATAATGTGTGTGTGTCTTGTGTATGTGTGTGTGTGCAGGAAGTAATGGAGATCGGGAGCGTGATGGCTGTGTGCTCATGGCAAGCAGTCAGAGCGAGATGGAGGACTGGGTGCGACAGATCCGCCGGGCCATCGGAGCTCAGGGTAGCGGAGGTACTGAACACACACACACACACACACACACACACACAGTCCCAGTGCTCAGTGTGCAACAAGTCTCAGCGTTAAATACAGGTGCAAACAGCTGCTGTAATCATAAAAACTATTATGACTCTACAGGGAACTCATCCTCATCTGGGTGATAACGGATAGCAGGGATTGATCTGCACTCATACTGTGTGTTAGGAGGCTGGAAGTTCAGTATAACAGGAGTGTCGTTGTTGGAAGCTCAGGTACTAAACTATCAATGGTAACTTCAGATATCAACTTTTGAGCGACTAATGCAAAAACTCGCCGAGTCTGTTAGTTCAGGGTGAAGTGGAATCGTCCCCAGTCACCACATGCATCCCAAGCAGAACATGTGACAAGATGTCCAACCAGAAGCGGGACACCAGGACAAGTCAGATAGGTCCAGAGGGCAGAGGGGGTCTGAGAGAGGTGTATAATGTGAATGTGTATTTAGTGCAAGCAGGGACTCAGCAGGACTAACTATGACATCATAACTGAAAGGGAGGAGCCAAAGGGAAACACAGACATGAGGGGGAACTGGGATGTAAAGCAACCAATCACTTTACCACCAACAAACCTGAGTGATCAATGAGAGTGAGGAAGACAGCATCCAAACATACCAGTTCACCATAATACTCTACGTCCATGAGTCTCCAGATCTGCTCCTTTACCTAAGGCTAATCTATTTATAAAAATGCTTGGCTAAATAAACACGACTTAAACACTGAGACTGTATCTGAAGTTCCTTTTCCACCCAAATTAACCAGGTTGACGTCAGCACAACAACAATAACAAACCTCCTCATGGCTTTTCCAGCAGTTCTCCAGGCTTTATCATTACCACTGAGCATCTGAGCTGCCTATCGCATATCGAGTGATATAAGATTTTAAGATGGTGGACATAAACATTAATTTGCTCGTTTTTTTTTCTTTTTTTTTCTTTTTTGGGGGTGAATGAACCCAAATATCTAAACAAATACAGTAGGTCTTTCAGGTCACAGCCAAGTTATAATCTTTTGACTCAAGTATTAATGCACATTGTGTTTACTGTAGTTTGTTCGAGCTGCCAGCTTGATTTTGTTTTTTAGACTTCACACAGCTAAGTTAGAGGTAAATACAATCTTTATTGCCATCCTTGTTGTGTTTGGGGAAAATGGAACAGTGTGTCTCGGGTACACATGAATCCTGTATTATAAGCCAGTCAGGTGACCAGAGGGACGTGATACTACCTTGTTCCTCTGCACATGATAATTAGCTGTGCTGAAATTCATAATGAAAGTAACGTATTGAAACATCGCTGCAGAAGTTTTTGTAACCGAAACTGTCGAGAACGGGGACAGAGGCGAAGTGACCCGTGCTGGGTCCAGGTGATGGGTTTCGTATGAGCTGCCTGTCCACGAGGTTTTGACACAAACATGGCTGACGGATTCGACAGGTGAAACAATAAACTGTAAACGCGAACTATACATCTGCTGAAAATTAAAAACCAATTAGCATGCTAACGAGGTGGTGAGAAGTAACAAGTAAGAATACTACAATAAGGAGAAACGGAAGCTTTGACCATATAAGGGAATCAGTGTAGCGATAGGGACAGAAAGTACTTAGATTTTGAAGTATCCTTCTTGGTCTATTAATAACCTTTGGATTTGTAGAAGTAGCGACGAAATAATCTTGATGTTGACTCATTGTCTTTGTCCTAATTTAAGGTCATTTCCTCTGAATCATGATACTCGAGGAAGGGGTTTTACGGCGGGTATTTGACAAGAGCGATGGTTTCATACTTTGTTGTAAAGAAAGTTTTTAATATAAAAAAGCAGTTTATTTTAAGAATAAAACCAAGGAAATCATTAGAATTGTTATTTAAATTGTTTAATACTAACCTTTAAATATGAATAAATGATTCATCGAGTCAGTTTCTGTTCTCGCTTACAGTACGTTACTGCAGCTATAAACAGCCGTTCCTTTATCCGCTTCTCGTTTTCTCTTTAAAAAACACAAAAAAAAAACCTATTAAGAAGCTGAAGTTCAAACTTCTCTGTCCTGAAGATTTCGGGAAAACCTAAAGTTACAGCTTTAACTCAGACAAAGCGCTGACACTGGAGACTCCTTCCATATACACAGAAATCTTCACCACCGCTACAAGCCTATATGTTTTGAATCAGTTTATAAGGATAACTTATATGATCAATTTATATGTCAATTTTTATATAAACCTGCACTACTGGCAGAGCTGCTGTTATCGAAAAATAAACCAACACCTTCTGACCAATCAGAACCCAGAATTCTGGTTTAAATCACTTCCAGGACTTTGTGTCAACATGAGACACTGTATTCTACACATCTACATCTACATCTTGTTCTGTTCTCAGTGTTTGGGAAAGGTCTGGCGGACATCATGGCCTACGAGAAGAAGCTCGGGCCTCGCTCTGTGCCCATGCTGGTGGAGAAGTGTGCCGAGTTCATCAAGGAGCACGGCCTGGACGAGGAAGGCATCTTCCGTCTGCCCGGACAAGAGAACCAGGTCAAACACTTCCGAGAGGCTTTCGATGCTGGAGAGAGGCCGTCATTTCCTAGGTGAGTTGAAGAACATCATCATCTTTAAAAAAAAAAGGTTCTGCAATAAAGTGGTTTCCTTTTAGTACCCTTCTTTCTTTAAAATCTTTTATTTCCTTTCATTTATCTTTCCTTTTAGTTTTATTTGAATCATCCAGGGATCCCTTGAATGTTCCTGATAGATTATTGTAAATTATTTTTTTCTCTATATCTGTAAGGGGTCTTTAAGGATCCACTAAAAAGGGTTCCAGTATAAGAAAGCACTCAGTTTTGAAGTCACGGCAATACGAAGCTCTTCAGGTTGCAGCGCTTTGGTGAATCATGTTTAATCTTTTTTATCTTCCAAGCAACTATCGGGTTAAAAAAAGATGAAAAAAAAAAAAACCCTTCTCATGTTGCCGGACTTTTCTTACAGCTTCTTCTGATGCTCGATACCTTTTAAGGTAAAGGAAGTTCATTTCCTGGTTTGGAGATGAGAATGTCATTTTCACTCTTCGTCAGTGAAAGCCTTTGATGCATGAAAACCAGGAAATTAGCACTTTCTGTATCGCTACTGCTGTTCAAATCTGCTTTTTTAGTGAAAGATAGTGAATAGCAATGGCAACACTAATTTAAAATTCTTTTAGGCCAATTAATTTGGTGTTGTCATGCCATATAGAAAATTCTATCCATCCATCACACAAACTTATCTGGACCTTACAGATGTGCAGAGGTTATGATAGTTACTTTAAATATAGGAACTTGACCATCTAAATAAAAAATCGAGTTCAGAGAAGTTGCTGAGACATGTTGACGGTTTTAGGATGCCGTCAGGGTTAAGCGTCTGTCATGGAAAGTGAACGAGAGTGTCTGATGCTGAAGCATCTTGATTTTTTTCTTTCTTTCTTTCAACGAAACCTGCTACACATCAGATCTGTGGTTAAAGCCACATCCTGTCCTAAGTGAGGTGAAGCCTTCACACACACACACACACACACACACACACACACACACACACACACACACATATATATACACACACACACACACACACACACATATATATATATATATATATATATATACATATACACACACAGTGGAACCTTGGATTACGAGCATAATTTGTTCCGAAAGCGGGCTCGCATTCCAAAACACTCGTAGTAAACCAAAAAATAAAATAAATAATTCCCATAGGAAATAATAGAATCTCAAATTATTCATTTCACGCCCAAAAAAAATAATACATTAAAATAATTATTACAAATATAAAGTAAAAAAAATTAAACAAATGAACCTGTACTTTACTTTTGAAAAGAATCGCGACAAAGCAGTGTTTCTGTGTAGAGCAGAGAGAAAGAGTGTGTGTGTGTGTCTGTGAAGGCGAAAGTAGGAGGGGTCTGTGTGACAGTGTCCAATGGCGTGTGCACACAGACACAAAGAGCAGGCTGATACAGAGAGAGAAAATGGATCTTTAACCTCTCTAATTAAACTAGCTTTTGCTTTACACGTGCATAGAGACACAAAATAAAATATGTTTTACACACGCACACATGGTCACAGTGTTAAAGTAAACAGCACACGCATGCACGAATGTTAATTATACCAGTACAGTAAGAGACGCGTACTAAGACCCAGCAGGGGAGATGATTACCCACAATTCCGCAGCGTATGAGAGAGAAAAAATGTTGGCTCAGTTGTGATCACGTGACGCTCAGCGTCAAAACAAGAAGCAAATGCGTGATACATGATACTCGGTACTCGTAAACCAAGACTTGTTCGTTTTTCAAGTCAAAATTTATTAAAAATCTTTGCTCGTCTTGCAGAACACTCGCAAACTGCGTTAACCGCAATCCGAAGTTTAACTGTATATGTGTGTATATATATATATATATATATATATATATATATATATATTATATGGAATGCAATGATACTCTTTGTATCTGTATCAGAATCTGTCTTGATCTTTAAATATTCATATCAATATCTAATGTGGCCTAAGCTAAATTTTTTTATACTCACATGTACAGTAGATGTACAGTAGATATGTCTGTGTGTGTGTGTGTGTGTGTGTGTGTGTGTGTGTGTGTGTGTGTGTAGTTTGACAGAGGTTTCCAGATGGAGGGTAAAGGCCTCGCGTAGCGCCGTACGCACAAGCTAGTTTTGTTTCTCAAACAAATCTGCACTTGTATGACTTTTTGTTCCGTCCCACAGAATCCAGTCACAACCAGATGGCGTTATTTTTTTCAGGAAGAAAAACATAAAAAAAAAAGTTTATCTCTGTTCATTCTGTATCTGCGCACATTCTACACAATCTCAGATGAACAGCATTACTGCATTCAGGGTCAGGAAATGACACAAAAACACAAACGAAATGATCAAAACTGTTGTCATAAACATGTCAAAAGTTTGTCCCCCCCTTCTCACTCATCAGGTGGTTCCTGATGTTTTGTTTCTTTCTACACCGTAAAACAACACTGAAGTTCCAAATTACACAATAATCTCCTCTGAACAGTTGATATTGAGATGTATATCTGCTCCTTCTGCTCTGTAAAGCTTCATAACGGCTCTAATCTGAGGTGCTGGTTGTTAATTGGTGATTTCTGAGGCTGGTGACTCTAAATGAACTTCTCCTCTGCAGCAGAGCTCAGTTTTGGTCTTCATGATGGGTTTTACAGGAACCGTTCCAGAATTGTAAATGGCTGAAATTACAATAAAAGCCTACTTGACTTTACTTGACCTGACTTGAAGCTTCATTATAACCCTAAAACCTTTTATAAATCCAGATTCCCTCCCTCCCTGCCAGGCCACTGGACGAACTGATATTCCGTATTTTAAAAAAGAGGCCACGCCCACAGGGGAATCACTGTAGAAAATTTTCCTCCTGCAGCTCTGCAAGCGACAAATCACAAATCTGTGACGAAATAATTTTCTCCCGAATTTAGTTGTAGCCAATTTCCATGTCATGTGATAGTCAGTTCTCACGTCTCTCACCTACAGTAACTACCAATCAGGGAGGGCGAAGGCCATCATGTGCCCCCTCCGAGCTGCTGCTCATGCACCGTTAGGGCCAACTTTCACAGAGGAAAGCATTAACAACGCCACTACCATGCATGGGCGACCACACACACACACACACACACACACACACTCCCATGAAACGTTGCTATGCTTGATGTGAAAGTGCAACTCTTACTCCCCGATTGCACGACCAATTTTGTTCCCCCGGGTTTATTTAATCCTTAAACCTCTTGTTAACAGAATATTTGTAAACACATGTACACACTGTATATACTGTATGAAGGACATTATTTAACACTGCTTTACAGTTTTCTTAAACTAAAAAAAAAATAAAGGATGCTGAATTTTAAAATCTATTTTTGTTAAGAACAATTTCTGATCCATGTTTAGAAAAAAAAAAATTAATCTAACCTTCTTTCTCATGCTTTCTGTCTGCAGTGACACAGACGTCCACACAGTGGCGTCTTTACTCAAACTGTACCTGCGTGAGCTGCCTGAGCCGGTCGTGCCCTGGACTCAGTATCAGGACTTTCTGGACAGCAGCATCATGTTGGACGCCACGACGGCAGCGGTGAGACGCAGACCGGCACCAGACAGGCCTATGATTGATTAATTAATTGATTGATTAGATTAATGATTAATTAATTAATGATTAATGTATTTGATGTAACTGGAACGAGTCTTAAATTTGGACATTTAATTACATGCGTGGGATGAAGTGAAGGTAAATAGTTCTTAGACACAAACGTGCGTCCGTTCAGTCTTTTCACTTTTATCATGTTTGAGCGGGGACAGACCTCTCATCATACTGAAATATATTTTGTAATTTATGCGTGAAGCCCTAACAATAATCTGTTTTCTGCACAGGGGAAGGAGAAACTGGAGAAGCAGATCGGCCTGCTTCCTAAAGCAAACTACAACCTGCTGAGTTACATATGCAGGTGAGCTCACACGCAAATAAGGCGGTGGATCACACGTGATGAAAATAAGCACCGTAGATAAATAAGAAATCTACACTAAGGCGTGGCACCACTGCATTAGAAACAGAATGAAGTTACTGTTCCTTTTTATCCATGTAATCCTTTACTGGATTGTAACAAAATCTAGCAGCGTGATAAACATTTTGGTTCCTGCAGGTTCCTGTTTGAGGTGCAGCAGCATTCCAAGGTGAATAAGATGAGTGTGGAGAACCTGGCCACAGTGATGGGGGTGAACCTCTTCAAACCGCAGGTGGAGGACGCCTTCAGCATGATGAAGGGTGAGGCGTTAGAGCGGTTCAGTTTTAAAGATAATTGATCCTAAGATGCAGACGATCAGATTAAAATATAATTTTTAAAATAAAAGCACGGACAGAGCAAAAGGAATCACATCTCATCAATCAGAGCTGCACTAAACACTCATTCAACTGTTTGAGAAAAAGCATGTGTCAGCCTCCACCCTCGCGATCGTTCAACAGTGTACACTAGATTAAGTGATTAAATAAGCGTAGCAGAGGTTCAATAATTTCAAACTTCAAAAATTTCAGGTTTTATCGCTAATGAATTTTAAAATGCTTAAATTTTTTGCAATGAACACAAGAACACAAAATGCACCTTATAAAGAATGATCCATGGTGTACAGTGTTCATTATACGGTATTTATAATATGCTAATAATAAAAGATCAATCTGATAATTTCATTTCTTTCGCTTAGAGAAATGAAAAAAATTTTTTATAACTTGGCGCATTTATTTCCCACAGTTGCTGTTTGAAAATTGACCAGCTTACAAAGTCCTCCTAGAAACTTATGAGAAGGTTTATGAAGATTGAAGAAAAATATAAAAGAAAGTCAGAAAATCAAACGAAGGCTTTTTCAAACTGCAAATCTTTAAATTAAGAAAGAGCACTCATTTTTCATCAGATAAAAAAGCTTCTATATTCCACTGTTATAGTTCCATAGAGGTTTTTTTATGACGATGTTATTTAGATTTAAATATAACAAACACCTGAAGCTCTTCTGGTTAGTTCCTGACATGTGATCGTCTCTCAGGCTTTACAGCTCCATCTTCTGGACATAAGTATTAGCCTTTTATTTTCGACACTTTCCTATAAGTAGCATTCAGATGTTCTGATGTTCCTCACACCAATCTTTCTCCATCTTGCTTCTGCAGAATCACTGTAAATTTCTTAAACGATGAAAGATTGAATTCTTGTTGTTTTTTCCATTGGCTCTCACAGGGACTCCGATGATCCAGAAGGTGATGACGGTGATGATCAGGCACCACGAGCTGCTCTTCCCTGCCTCCAAAGATGCCACTCCGTCTCCTGCTCCTGCTAAGAAACTGAGGAGCAAAAAAGCAGCAAATCCACGTAACTTTGTGGGCTGGGAGTCTGCAGAGATAGTGAGTGAGCCACACTGTTAACTCTGAGGTCACGAGAAGAGACAAATTAATCCTTTATAGGAAGTACGATAAGGATGTTTTTATTCTTGTACATTCTTTACATGACAGCTTTATTTCTTATCAGTGTGCAAGAATGTATTTTAATAAGCTGTACTTGTGCATGCCGAGACAAAATCATGCTTAAGGCACGGCCTGTCAGTAATCGGAATCATCTACACTACACCAAATAATAATTAGATAAAAATATTATACCGAATATTAATAATATTATTATTTTACCTTATTTCACCTTAAAATTTGCTCAGACGTACGGCTAAAAGAATTCATATCACACTGCTGCTGAAATCTGGATCCTGATTGGTCGGAAGGTGCTGATTCATTTCCTTACAGCACCCGGGACAGCAGTGTGGGATTATATTAATGGACTCATTCGAATATGTTTCAAGGATTAAAAAATGTGTTTAATTGTTGCACATTTTATTTTTTTTTTTAATTTACAGACTGGAAGGAAACTCCAGCAAACAACTTCTTATAGCCCCTATAAACAAGTGATAAGAGAAAATAATTTGTTATTATATTTAATGCCTACGTTTCAAAGCCTTACTTATAACTATAAGTGTAAAAACCTTGTAATGTGCTCAATTTTAATTTCATTATTGGTAAATTCATGAGTGTAAGGAGGTTACAGGAGAATAATCAACTTTGGAATGAAGACAGTATCTCTGCTTCATCACACCATTTTGTTGCTCTGAACAACTCTCATTTGCTCTTTATTGCTTTCATTTCCTCTTCCTCCACTACCCCTATCCTCTCCTTTCTCAGTGCGAGATGTCGTCCTTATCCGAGTCCCCAGAAGAAGAGGAAGTGGACACATTCGAGACTGAGAGTTTGGCATCAAAAGGCGCTCCATCCCCTACGACCCCTACATCCCCACCTCTGTTAGATGCACCAAGCCCAAGGAAACGTACTCAGACTCTGCCCAGCTTGGGTGGCCCCGCTAGCTTTCGAGCAACTCGAGAACCATCCTGGGATCGCTGGAGCTATCTTCAGGAGACCTTGGAAGAGAAGGAGGAGAAGACGTTCTCTGAGGACATCTTCAAAATCCTGGACCTTCAGAAGGTGACACTATTTCCGGAAAAACAGAACAACAATGGTAAAGATGAGGGAAAGGACGCTACGCAGGAAAGGAGGAGCAGCAACGGTGCGATTAAACCCACAGAACCGCCTCAAGAGAAAGTGGAACCACAGGCCAAACCAAATGAGAACTCAATGCAAAAATCTCTGAGCAGGGAGGAGCTTGTGAAACAGCAGTCCCAGAGCGTTCCCCAGAAACCGGGTGAAAACAAGACCGACCAAGAGCAATTCATTGCCAGGTTAGATCTAAACTCTCTGTTATACTGAACAATATTAAAAAGCATAGTGTATAATATCAAATAGCACAGGTGTTTATACTGTACGATTTCTCAACACAGGTGTTTATACTGTACGATAGCAAATAATACAGGAGTTTATACTGTACGATCTCTAACAGCACAGTTGTTTATACTGTACGATATCTCATCACAGGCATTTAAACTGTACAGTATCTCACATCACAGGTGTTTTATACTGTACAATTCCCCGGCACAGGTGTATATACTCTACGATGTCTAACAGCACAGGTGTTTATACTGTATGACATCTCACAGCACAGGTGTTTATGCTCTACGATATCTCAGCATAGGTGTTTATACTGTACAATATCTCATAGCAAAGGCATTTATACTGTACAATCTCTAACAGCACAGGTGTTTATACTGTACAATTCCTCAGCACAGTTGTTTATACTGTACGATATTAAACAGCACAGTTGTTTATACTGTACAATATCAAGCACAGGGATTTATACTGTATACTGTACAATATGTAACAGCACGTGTTTATACTGTATGATATCTAGCACACATGTTTATACCATACGATATCAAGCATATGTGTTCATACTGTAAAATATCTCAATGCACAGAGGTTTATACTGTACGATATCTCACAGAACATGTGTTTATACTGTACTATTCTTCAGCACAGGTGTTTATACTGTATGATATCAAACAGCACAGGTGTTTATACTGTACAATATTTTAGCATAGGTGTTTATACTGTACAATATCTCACAGCAGAGGCATTTATACAATACAATCTTTAACAGCACAGGTGTTTATACTGAACGATATTAAACAGCTAGGGTGTTTATACTGTACAATCTCTAACAGCACAGGTGTTTATACTGTATGACATCTCACAACACAGGTGTTTATCCTCTACGATATCTCAGCATAGGTGTTTATACTGTACGATATCTCATTAGCAGAGGCATTTATACTGTACAATCTCTAACAGCACAGGTGTTTATACTGTATAATATCAAACAGCACAGGTGTTTATACTGTACAATCTCTAACAGCACAGGTGTTTATACTGTACAATCTCTAACAGCACAGGTGTTTATACTGTATAATATCAAACAGCACAGGTGTTTATGCTATACCATATCTAACAGCACATTTGTTATACTACAGTATGTATAGTATTATATAGTATACTGTACATCACCTGATAACACACAACACAAATCCACCACTCACTTTGTAACCAAGCAGTCAGTCATATTTAAAATCTGCTGTTTTTTCTGATTATTCCTGATTAGTTTCAGCACTTGGGTGTTTTTTTCTTATGTCCTAAGATAAATACATAAGAAAACTCTGATAATATCAATTCACCCATACCCATACATGTTAAACTGCTACATATGGTAATACCAACATTGTTTATTTGTGTGTGCTTTTCAGTCTCCAGCAGAGGAACAAGGAGCTAAATGCGACCGTAGCCGAGCTCAAGTCGGCGCTGGAGGCTGAGCGACGTTGTAAAGCAGCTCTGGAGATTTTGTTAGGCAATGCTGAGCGCAGCAGGGACGAAGCTCTGAGACGCAATGAGCAGCTGGACCGAGAGATGCAGATGTTCGTCAGTAAAGGCAAACCGATGTGAACGCACACTCGGACAGACGCAAGCTGAGGACTCCAACGTGAGGACCAGTCTACGCAGCCGAAAACATTCGATCCAATAGGGAATTTCCATTGGGATTATTAGCTATCTGGTTATTTATTTCCAGAGGATATTTTAAATGCATTTTATTTAAAGTTAGATGATGGACAATAATATATAAAATTATAGTATTTTTTCATTAAGGGAATAGATGCATACCATAAATGGTACTGTATGCTCACAGCAAGGTAACATTTTATCTTGCCTATTAGTGGATTATTTATCGGCTGGTACCGATATGTGCCCTGGAAACAATGTTCAAAGTGTTCTCAAATGTTTTACACAGCTTTATCAGTCCTTTTCATGACTGTTTTGTTTAGTAGAATATTCCATACCAGCAACTTTGTCAGACAATGGCACAAAAAGTTCAACAATCTCCATTCTCATTGTAATGAGACTGCTGGTGAAGAGAGACAATATTACAGGACTGTGTTACACTTCAGGAATTGCTCTTGAAGCCATGACTTCCAAAGATACAACGCTAGATGTTTAGTGTTGTTTGATCTTTGAAAAATTCGGGCAGAGTGTTATAATTGTTTTCGGATGTGCTGTTCTTTAACCTCAGGATAAATTTCTAATAAAATTCAGTTCACTCTGTGAACGATGTCATCATGTCATGAATCACAGATATCCGATAACCTCATCCGATACTAGTTTAATTATTTAAAAAATTTATTTGTATAGCACTTTTAACAATAGTCATTGTCTCAAAGCAGCTTCACAGATTAAAATAAAATGATGGAAATGTGTATGAGTGAGAAAAATGGGTATAAATCATAATGATTAGATTGTCCTTGATAAACAAGCCATTGGTGGCGTTAGTAAGGAAAAACTCCCTGAGATGGCAATATGAAGAACCCTTAAGAGGAACCAGACTCAACAGGAAATAAATTTTACCTCGTTTGGGTGAAACAGAGAGCAGGAATTGTTTTGCAGATATACTATGTGTTAGACAGCTGGAAGTCCAGTATAACAGAAGATGTCTAAGTTAACATGAAGTCCAGTTTGGCAACCAGGATGAGTCAGCAGGTGCAGAGGGCAGAGGGGGATCTGGATCACTGGAGCTCAGGACCAGCATGTGTAGATCCAAACCATCATCAAGCAGAATCCAGCTGGAGGTGGGCCTTATCTGGATGCCTCAGGATCCTCGTCTTTGTCTACTGGAGCTAAAGCAATCTCCAGGTTTGTTGTCTTCAGGATGGGTAGAGAAAGAAAGAACAGGTGGAAAAGAATAAGCGTAGGTGCCGATTATTATATTAGCAGCACTAGATGAGAATGTGCATTTAGATGTACTGGAGTACGAGGTTATGGGATGAATCATGTGTATGCCAGGATAAAGAGATGCGTCTCGCGTTTTTTTTATTTAAACTGGGAGACTGTGTCTGAGCTCCAAACATTATCAGGAAGGCTATTCCAAAGCTTAGGAACTAAATATTAAAACGCTTACCGAGAAATCCAGAGTTTTGTGATCTTAAGGAGCGTTGGGGTTTGTAACGTTTTACAACTTTACAGATGTTTTACCGCTGTTAAATTCCTAGACTCATCCTTCAGTTAGCATAAACACTCAGTACTGTAAACTAGTAGGAATTCATTTAGGGGGAAGCACGGTTTATGGTGGTTAAAACGTAAATGGCTGAACGTTTCAAAGGAACTACTCAATTTTTATCTTTAATAAATTAAAGGGGTAAATATTTTCATTCATCATTCCAGAAAGCAAGATTTCCAAATGGGTCGAACACTGGTTTTCTTTACTCTCGTTTAAAACTCGTTTACAAACTTTTCTGAAAACTTTAAAGAGAGAGAGTCTTCAGAGTTCAGAGTAACCTTCACACTCCACTCTCATTTCTCATCCCAATTTTATTAGCATCTCATTTAAAAAAAAAAAAAGAAAAAAAACTGCCTGGACATATTAGAGGTTGCGTGTGAGCGAGGGAGTGTGTATATAAGGTTATCAGACGCCTTGAAGCAAACAATGAAAAACATTCGGAAAATATTACGTAAGTAAGGATGTTAGTGGGATGCCTGAGAACTGTCATGATGATTGAGAAACAAAAGACGCGGATCCAGAGCCAGAGGTGTAGAGGATGTCCCTCTTGAGATCAATAAGAAAACATCCACTGCTCTGTTGACAATCTGTTTCAGGCTTGTCCATGACACAGATTAAAGATTGTTCTGGTATCCTTGAGGCTTCTGGAAGGTTCTGTCAAGTTTGGTTAACGTGACATGCAGCCTGTACTATTTGGATTCACCAGACGAAGGAATGTTGGGGGGGACAAAAGAGGAAGGTTAGAGGAATGTTGGAACAATTGGTCACTAGGTCAAACTTATCCTACACTCCCTCTTAAGGGTCTATCGTTGTGACTCCTGACCTTGTGCGTCATTTCTAATCATTCACACATACGGCATATCTGATCCTCGGGGTAGACCTGCGCTTCATAAAGTCCTGGTCTCCCCTGATCTGAGAAGTTCCTCCTAATAGGAGTTTACATACTTAAACTTGGACTAGTCTATCCTGAAGCTGCTCCCCAATCAGCAGAAAGTTAGTTAGTTAGTTAAGTTAAGCCTTTATTTGTCACATATACATTACAGCACAGTGAACTTCCTTCTTTGCATATCCCATATGGGGTCAGAGCACAGGGTCAGCCATGATACAGCACCCCTGGAGCAGATAGGGTTTAGGGGCTTGCTCAAGGGTCTAACAATGGCAACCTGGTGGAGCTGGGGCTCAAACTGCAGACCTTCCCATCAGTAACTCAGTGCCTTAACCCTCTGAGCCACCACTGCCCCAAGTGGTGTGCCAACTTAAATTCAAATTATGTGTAGTATCCTGGCTAGAGAGGACTGCTTTGGACAAAGCCCTCATCGTTTCCAGAGCTTTCATTCGACTCCATGGTCTTGTCAGTCCCTGGGCAGTTGTGATAAGGGTTTCCCAGCACTTCCGAATGTGCTGTTCGTCTGACGTGTAAGCACAGAGAAACACTTATCCCTGAGGGGCCGCAGGGATACTTGAACAACCAAGCACTGATAGGGCACTAAAGACATTAAAGCCTTTGCACAGTAAGTGGTATGAAATATTGCAACATGGGCAGAATATGAGAAATTATTTTATCTAGCAAAATTGAGCAAATTATGCCAAACTACCAGGAGCTGGAGGATGAAGGGAAAAAAAACAAAGAAAGAGGAAAGACTTGAGATAAATTATTTATGATTGGCATTGTGAAAGTTCTTTGACCCCTCAGCCGAGACAACCCTGTATTGTAATAACTTGTAAATTTATGTTCAATAAATGTTTTGTCATATTTTTATGTAATTCAATATAACTTCTGTCCGAGACTGGTTCACTTAATGTAGTCAAGGAACTAGCCGCAGAAGATGGAAGGATGAAAATTTGTCCATTTTCATGTTTGAACTCCTACAGTATGCTAGTGAATGTCAGGATGGACAAAAAGAAATGAAAACCACATATACTTGTGTGAGACTTAAACACCTGGCTTAACCTGTTTGGCTGTCAAGTTGTGCATTTGCCACTTTTTTTGAGCTGCGGCTACATAGTTCTATCCAAGTCAAATAATAATAATAATAATAATAATAATAATAATAATAATAATAGCGGGCCGCTTTAACTACTTTGAAAGAAATAGTCAATGGTTCATCACTTGGTGGAACCACACCACTGGAAAAAATAAATAAACAGTAGGCCCAAGTCTCTTCCCTGGCTCACCCACCCAAACAACAACAAAAAAAATCCCAGCTTCTACTGGTATCAGAACGATGTTTACAAAGTCCTCATTAAGGAAAGAAAGTAGATAACAGCACACACACTCACTCACAGACACAGACACACACACATACACACACACACAGTGGGACCATCGGCAGTGAAAACGCAGAACTTCCCAGTTTATAGATAAGGGACCAAGAGAAAGCAAGAGATAGGGAGTGAGAGAGAGAAAACACAAGAAGAAACAAGATGCCACAGTGAAACTCAATGAAGCCGCCCTTCAAACCAA
The DNA here is from genome assembly GCF_024256425.1 of Clarias gariepinus. Lineage (NCBI taxonomy): Eukaryota > Metazoa > Chordata > Actinopteri > Siluriformes > Clariidae > Clarias > Clarias gariepinus. The sequence continues at coordinate 27,796,265 of NC_071120.1, forward strand.
ACACCGGAGACGTCAGAGCTGCTTCGAGGGGCTAATGCAGAAATAAATACCTAAGATCTGGAATAGGTGCATTGCAAAACTGCAACCGGTGTCCTTCTATACCTGGAGAAGGACAGAGCTACTGATCTACCAGATCAACCCCAGGACTCAACTCATGTTGCTTATACCAGGAACCACCTGAAACAGAGGGATAACACACAACAACTATTAAAAAAAAAAAGCTTGGATATTGTGTTTTTCTTTCCAGGATATACAGAGAGAATCTACCAAATTCATTTCAATTTTGCACGAAAATTCCTGCAAAATTGCATGAAAATTTCTGCATACTGGATAGTGGTTTCAGCTGATACGTGCTCTTGCATTCCTAACCATGGTGGATGTCAAAGCTTCCTCAATCACCTCCATGGATTGCCTTTTATTCCTCCTTCTCCTTTCAGTGCTTTTCTCTGGTGACGCTAGTCCCATCAGTTCCCCAGAGAGGCACCGAACTGCCCCTGGGCTTGATGATGGACGTGGAGGGGTTGTGGATCCTTCTCTTCTAGAGCAGAATGGTGAGGTGGATATGCAAAATCTGCTGGAGACCCTGCGCGGACAGTTTCTCCGGACCTTCAACCTGACAGGACATGGACCACCCATGCAGCTTGGTGCACCACGAGTGCAGCCGCCAGAATACATGTTGGAACTGTACAACCGGTTTGCTAATGATCGAACATCTATGCCATCTGCAAACATTGTACGGAGCTTCAAAAATGAAGGTGAGGTTTTTCATATTATTGGGGGACACTTTAGGGCATTTGTCCTAAAACTTTTATTTAAAATAATACTGATTTTTGCTAACATTTGCATGTTTTTAAGTACAAGTTGGCTTGACCACACCTAAGGACAATACTATATGTTTCATGATTATGTTCAAGTTAAATCTAGGCATTAAATCTACTTTGAGTCATAAATCAAAGCTGTTACTACTGCCTTCCTCAGAGTACACCCCAAGCAGCATGGGTCCCGATGGCGTGAGACGACACCCTCTCCTTTTCAACATTTCCATCCCAAATCATGAGAGGGTTATGGCTGCTGAGCTTCGTCTCTACACCCTCGTCCAGATCGACAGGCACCTCTACGCTGGGGTTGACCGAACAGTGACTGTTTATGAGGTGGCTCCACGGAATGACAGTTGGTCCGAAGAGGGAGAAGATGAACAGGTGCAGCTAGTGGAGTTGGCATCACGGCAGGTTTACGGCACAGACAACGGCTGGGAAACTTTTGACTTGACTACTGCCATGCAGCACTGGCGCAGTTCCAACTATGGCAACACTCACAGACTGGAGGTTCACATTGCAAGTATAAACGTACAAAATGGGTCAAATTTTGAAGGTCCTGCCACAGGTGGTGACATGGAAATTGATACTAGTCCAGAAGAGAGTCACAAACCTCTGATCATTGTTTTCTCCAATGACCAGAGCATGGATCACAAAGGAGAAAAACAGGAGTTAAATGAAATGATCAAGCACGAAATCCCCAGCACAGATCTGAATGACAATATAGGGGTGGAATTCATGGATCTCCTGGGGGAGCTTGGGAGTATGGGACAAGAAGAAGGTAGCAAAGAAGAGGGACCTGATGAAGAAGCTCTCTTACAGATGCGCTCCAACCTCATCTATGACACAGCCTCCAGGATTCGAAGGAATGCAAAAGGAACCCAGTGCAAGAAGAGTTCACTGTATGTTGATTTTAAGGATATTGGGTGGGACTCTTGGATCTTAGAACCACAAGGCTATGAGGCGTACGAATGCACAGGAGTCTGTACTTACCCCCTAACCAAACATGTCACTCCAACCAAGCACGCCATTGTACAGACTCTGGCCAGTCTTAAAAGTCCAAAAACTGTTTCCAGAGCTTGCTGTGTCCCTACAAAGCTTGACCCCATCTCACTTCTCTACCTGGATGATGCAGGTGTTGTCACCTACCAGTACAAATTTGAAGGCATGGTGGTGGCAGAGTGTGGTTGCAGATAGTCTTTAAATGATTTGGTTGGGAAGTTGTAAGGCTTGGTAAAAGACACTGAGAAATGGAGACACTTCTATGTGTAGGAGGAAAAGAGAATGTTGTTCCAGGTCAACAGGATAAAATTAGATCTCCCACAGTGGAACGTTTGTTCTTTCTTAACTTAACATCATGAATCTAATAAGAACTTTTCTGCCATGGTGATGACTTTGTATCAAACCTTAAAAAAAAGGGACAGCAGAAAAGAAAGAATTATGAAAATGAGACTAGATTTGGAGCTTCTATATAAATATTGTCTTTGGTGAAAATGTGCTTGAAGAAATTTCAAGAAATAAACTGGAAGGCCAAATGTGCAAGTCATGAAAACCCCCTAAACAGTGTCTAAACAGCTAATTCCAGACTTAGGGGAAAGCAATACAGCACTAATTTAACTAAATAAACTCCCTTGAGATGACTACAGTCATAGGCAGAAAACTATTGGCATGTTGCATTATATTTCACGATTTTCTGGGTGGATAGTTGACCTAAACTGTTTAAAGTCAACACCTTTATATGTTATAAGTTCTTTCTCGAAGCAGACATCTCAGAAGCCTGGTTTTGGACAGCCTGTGAAACTGTAAGGTCACTCAGTCAAGGCTTCTGGAAACACCTAGTATCCAGTCTCTGTTGCATTGTATCTACTTCCTTCTCTGCCCTGTGTCAATACAAAGCTTCCTGCGTGACTGAAAGCAGTTGATACAGGCCATCCAAGGCAAAGCAACATGGTTATCTGAGAACTCTTTTTGAGCAACGGAAATGTCTGAAAGTAACCAGAATGATCCAGCGTGAGATGGTCAAACCAGTCAATGCGAAAGAACTGAACTGTATTCCTGTTTTTGTTTTGTATGGACATCCTCTGGACATGCTAAGATGTGTGGACCAATAATGGTCCAGGTATCAGTTAGCGATTGCTACTGCGATGCCTAAACTGAGTCCAAAGAACATTCCTCTGTTTAATGCGCACATGGTCAATCAGATTTATGTATTTTGAAATTGTATTTATGTTTCGCTTCTTTCATGCCTTACCTCAACTTTGTGTAATTTGTAAAGAAACTTTGGAACTGTACTATCCGGCCTAAGAAGTCAGCAAAAGAGCAGACTGAGGAAGTTGAAAGCTCTTTCGAATGTCCGAGGCCCAGAAGACTTCATCATAAGGGTGCTGGTGGGTGTGAGGTGGAGGGGTAGAGGTTATGGGGTTATCTGCATTCTGTTGCCTTGCATGCCGTGAGAGTTATGCTCCCAGGCTTTGAGCGCTCCCTGATAAGAAGGTGTTGGGGCTGAGAAACATGCAAGCGACTATTTCAAGCAACAAGGGTTGTCAAGATTCCACCAGGCGTAAAAACTGCTTCCCTGTAATGTTCCCTGACTCCAATCTCACTGCGGTTGTATAGTACCTTAAATGAGATTTACGCTGCATTTAGAATGGAGGGCGTAGCCTTGAGGGTCCAACAACAGTGACATGCTGTGGAACAGTTTGATACCTTTCTCTAACTGCATACTTTCCATTTACACTTCTTCACAAATCAATGAACTATCAATTTAAAAATGAAAGAAACAAAAGAAAAAACGCAATAGGAAATTATTGGCATGTTCGGTGCTAAATCAACTAAAACAAACCTTTTTGCATTATTTACAACTGTAACATTTTCAGTTCGCAGTAAAACAAAAACATTTTATGAAGAAAAAAAATATACTAGCTATATCACTTATCAACTTTTAACTGTTTAGACTTTTTCTTAAATAGACGCAGCGAATAAACAATTTTATTGTTGGGGGATGGGGGGGGGGGGGGTCAAACCTCCCAGAGATGGTGTGTGGAAGAAAACCTTGGAAGGAACCAGTGGCATGTATACACTTATAGCTAACGTTTATTTAAACATCATAAACTTATGCTAATTAGCAATTACTCTTTAGCACCACTGTGAGAAACATGAACGGTTTCCATTACATTTCAAGCTACAAATGCAACTGACCACAGAGTACCAAATACTGAGGTTTCTGCAAACTTTTCAACATCACTAAACTCCTGACATATGGTCTTCCATACTGCTGCTTTATTAAAAAAAAAAAAAAAAAAAAGCCTATTTATTGAAAAATTATTTATTATTTTTAAATATTTTGTCATTTATGTAAGTATGTATAGCAGTTCATGTAAATAAAATCATTATCTATGTGCAAATAATTTGAACTTGTATTAATAAACGATGTGCTTCATCAGAGTTGTAGTATTGTTATCACCGACCTCTGTTTTACTATTTCTGCTAAATCGCTTCCATCAAGTAATAAGTCTTAGCAGCTTTGATTCATTTTAAAGCTGTCACTTGTACATATTCTGTGCAGATCCCTTTAATGCACTTATATACTGTACACACATTGACAACTCCGAAACCTCAGCTATTTTTAGACGTGACATGTCCAGGGCTCTTTATTTACACACAGCTTGAAAGAGGAGGAATTCATAACTTCTAACTTCTATCTGCTCCGGGGCCATAATTTACACGTGTCAAACAAATCCGAAGGCATGTGGCTGACAGGAAGCTAATGGAAGTCCTGTGGCTGCTTTTATCTGGATTCTGGGACATTTTCCAAGTTTTGGTTGAAGACATTAGGGTAGCATAGAGATACAGTTAAGTCTCTAAATATATTAAACAGACACTGAGGGACACTGTGGTGTGTAATTTTAATAGGTTATAATTGAAATCATTTAAGGTAGAAATTTAACAATCATTGCTTTCACTATCAGGGACAAAAGTAACGTGAGTTTCATTTGCATTTCGTTGCTGCACTTAAGTATTATTTTTAAATATACTTCCACTTAATTACTCAAGTTTTACTTCTTACATCTTAACCAAAACCTTTAACATAGTACAATTTATAAACAATGAAGTTTTTCCCATGGATCTCAATTTCCATTGTAGATTATGTGTTTTGATGAAGTTACAAACAGATAATATGTAATAAGTTAAATATTGGTTACTATAAAATATAATATTAAGTTAACTTGAAATTTGCCACATAAGGTTGCTAAAATCAGCAAATTGGCTTATTAAATGTGTTCTGTTTTTTTTATTTAGGCTGTGGAATTAACGCATTAACTCAGCAAGTTAGTTACATTTTGGAAAATAATTGTAAAAATAAATACCCGGTTAAAAAAATCTATTACTTCAAATTGGTTATTAAACGAATTATAAAATTGTCTAAATTAGCAGATTTTTGTTTTATGACTGAATGCTTTTAATTTCTTTTTCCACTTTTTTTCTATAATTAGCAAGTACAGTAGTTTGAGAAGATTTAGCTTTGTTTTGCTTTATTTACTTTTTCCTATTTTTGTTTTTTTTATGATCCATTTTCACCAATTATTTACGACATCTCTAAGTATTCTCATTCAAGATTTTTTTCCCCCAACCACAAATAGGAAATTGGTTTATCACAGTAATATAATATAAAAATTTTGATTAATTTGAATACATTTTATCATAAGGTAGTGCAAAGTAACATAATTGGGAGTCTAGTATGTAAACAAAATCTAAATATTTCAATCAGTGCAATGATACAGTCAGAGCAGAATGCGAGTAAAACATAACATTTATGCAGAATAGATATTCAGCTTATTGAAAATTAAAAAGCTCAGTTAATTAATTCATGTGTACATCAGTTTCAAGTGCTTCAGTTGAAATTAATTAGCGCTGTTTGTTTTAGTTCATTCAATATGACTTGGTTGTGTAAGGGTCCTCCACTAGAGGTCACTGTTTTTAGTTTGTAGTTTTTGTTGGCCGACTCAGTTTCCCAGCAGGCACCTCGGTCAGGTGATGCAGTGCACACCTGAACCGAGGTAGCCATCAACCAATCTATAAATAGCTGTTTAGACTGGGAAACTGGGTCGAGCATTTTTGGGTAAAACCACTGTCAGTTATGTGGGCATTTTGGTTTGTTTTTATTTGTTTAATTTGTATTTTGATTTTAGTTGTGTTAACTTGGGCTCTCTTATTGGCAATGTCTCTGTGTATGTTTTGTGTGTCTGTGTTAGTGGAGCTGATTCGGTCCTGTCCTCCTGTGTTCTTGTGGTTAGCTAGAGCAGGTAAGCAGTTAGGTGTATGTGTGGCTAGGAGCATGATTAGCTAAATGCTATGTTGAGTTTATAGTACAGTTACAGTACTAGCATGCTTCTAGCCATAGCCCTTCTGTGTCTCTAGCTATCCTGTGTTTCCTCTCTCCCGAGTTGCCCAGTGAGCCTAGCCTTTAGGTGTCCCCTAGCCTAGCCTTTGATGTGTCCTGAACCTAGCCTTTGATGTGTCCTGAGCCTAGCCTTTGATGTGTCCTGAGCCTAGCCTTTGATGTGTCCTGAGCCTAGCCTTTGATGTGTCCTGAGCCTAGCCTTTGATGTGTCCTGAGCCTAGCCTTTGATGTGTCCTGAGCCTAGCCTTTGATGTGTCCTGAGCCTAGCCTTTGATGTGTCCTGAGCCTAGCCTTTGATGTGTCCTGAGCCTAGCCTTTGATGTGTCCTGAGCCTAGCCTTTGCTGGTCCCCTAGCCTAGCCTATGATGGTCCCCTAGCCTAGCCTATGAGGGCCCCCTAGCCTAGCCTATGAGGGCCCCCTAGCCTAGCCACTGGGTATCCCTTGTCTGTGTTTCCTCTCCCCCTAGCGTCCCAGTGTGCCTAGGTTTAGAGTGCGGTCCCTCCGGGCTTTGGAGTAACGACTAGCTTGTGAGTGCTGCCTCGCTTAGCCTTGGAGGGCTGCCTCGCCTAGCCACTGGGTAGTCTTTGTCTGTGTTTCTGTGCCCCTATTCCCTAGTGTGTTTAAGCTAGTAGGTAAGTATAGCTTAGTGCATGTTGGGGCTGAAGACATGCTTAGCTAGGTGTATGTGTAGCTAACTGCCATGGTTAAGCAATGCTTAACCATGTTTAGCTAGAAGCCATGCCTAGCTGATTGCCATGTCTTTAGCCCTTGTCCTGTCCCTCTCTTGGTCTCTCGTCTCGTCATTACGTGTCTCCTGTCCTCTCCAGTGTCTCCAGTGTCTCCAGTGTCTCCAGTGTCTCCTGTGTCTCTAGTGTCTCTAGTGTCTCCTGTGTCTCTAGTGTCTCCTGTGTCTCTAGTGTCTCCTGTGTCTCCTGTTCTCCCTAGTGTCTCGTTTCAGCTCCACACCTCGTTTATGTCCTGTTGTGTTTGTCCCCCTGTTATGTGTCTCGCCGCAGGGCGTGTTATGTGTCTCGCCGCAGGGCGTGTTAGGTGTCTCGCCGCAGGGCGTGTTAGGTGTCTCGCCGCAGGGCGTGTTAGGTGTCTCGCCGCAGGGCGTGTTAGGTGTCTCGCCGCAGGGCGTGTTAGGTGTCTCGCCGCAGGGCGTGTTAGGTGTCTCGCCGCAGGGCGTGTTAGGTGTCTCGCCGCAGGGCGTGTTAGGTGTCTCGCCGCAGGGCGTGTTAGGTGTCTCGCCGCAGGGCGTGTTAGGTGTCTCGCCGCAGGGCGTGTTAGGTGTCTCGCCGCAGGGCGTGTTAGGTGTCTCGCCGCAGGGCGTGTTAGGTGTCTCGCCGCAGGGCGTGTTAGGTGTCTCGCCGCAGGGCGTGTTAGGTGTCTCGCCGCAGGGCGTGTTAGGTGTCTCGCCGCAGGGCGTGTTAGGTGTCTCGCCGCAGGGCGTGTTAGGTGTCTCGCCGCAGGGCGTGTTAGGTGTCTCGCCGCAGGGCGTGTTAGGTGTCTCGCCGCAGGGCGTGTTAGGTGTCTCGCCGCAGGGCGTGTTAGGTGTCTCGCCGCAGGGCGTGTTAGGTGTCTCGCCGCAGGGCGTGTTAGGTGTCTCGCCGCAGGGCGTGTTAGGTGTCTCGCCGCAGGGCGTGTTAGGTGTCTCGCCGCAGGGCGTGTTAGGTGTCTCGCCGCAGGGCGTGTTAGGTGTCTCGCCGCAGGGCGTGTTAGGTGTCTCGCCGCAGGGCGTGTTAGGTGTCTCGCCGCAGGGCGTGTTAGGTGTCTCGCCGCAGGGCGTGTTAGGTGTCTCGCCGCAGGGCGTGTTAGGTGTCTCGCCGCAGGGCGTGTTAGGTGTCTCGCCGCAGGGCGTGTTAGGTGTCTCGCCGCAGGGCGTGTTAGGTGTCTCGCCGCAGGGCGTGTTAGGTGTCTCGCCGCAGGGCGTGTTAGGTGTCTCGCCGCAGGGCGTGTTAGGTGTCTCGCCGCAGGGCGTGTTAGGTGTCTCGCCGCAGGGCGTGTTAGGTGTCTCGCCGCAGGGCGTGTTAGGTGTCTCGCCGCAGGGCGTGTTAGGTGTCTCGCCGCAGGGCGTGTTAGGTGTCTCCCCTTGTCTGTGTCTTGCCAGAGAGCTCCTGTTAGCACAAAGTTAAGTATCATTTAAGTTTGTTTGTTCCTTTGGTTGTATCTTTATTTATACTTTGTTTAATTATCATTAAAAAGACTCTTTTTTTGGTTACACCACCCCTCTGCCTCTATGCCTGCTCCTTCCGCCCACGGCGTCAACACCTGCCTTTACACCCAGAACGTGACAGAATGCTCGACCTACCAAGGCATAGCAGAGGGGGCTGGGACTAAAGCGGCAGCCTCACGTGGAGGCCACAGCTGCAGCACCCTTCAGGCCTCACGTGGAGGCCACAGCTGCAGCACCCTTCAGGCCTCACGTGGAGGCCACAGCTGCAGCACCCTTCAGGCCTCACGTGGAGGCCACAGCTGCAGCACCCTTCAGGCCTCACGTGGAGGCCACAGCTGCAGCACCCTTCAGGCCTCACGTGGAGGCCACAGCTGCAGCACCCTTCAGGCCTCACGTGGAGGCCACAGCTGCAGCACCCTTCAGGCCTCACGGGGAGGCCACAGCTGCAGCACCCTTCAGGCCTCACGGGGAGGCCACAGCTGCAGCACCCTTCAGGCCTCACGGGGAGGCCACAGCTGCAGCACCCTTCAGGCCTCACGGGGAGGCCACCGCTGCAGCACCCTTCAGGCCTCACGGGGAGGCCACCGCTGCAGCACGCTTCGAGCCTCACGGGGAGGCCACCGCTGCAGCACGCTTCGAGCCTCACGGGGAGGCCACCGCTGCAGCACGCTTCGAGCCTCACGGGGAGGCCACCGCTGCAGCACGCTTCGAGCCTCACGGGGAGGCCACCGCTGCAGCACGCTTCGAGCCTCACGGGGAGGCCACCGCTGCAGCACGCTTCGAGCCTCACGGGGAGGCCACCGCTGCAGCACGCTTCGAGCCTCACGGGGAGGCCACCGCTGCAGCACGCTTCGAGCCTCACGGGGAGGCCACCGCTGCAGCACGCTTCGAGCCTCACGGGGAGGCCACCGCTGCAGCACGCTTCGAGCCTCACGGGGAGGCCACCGCTGCAGCACGCTTCGAGCCTCACGGGGAGGCCACCGCTGCAGCACGCTTCGAGCCTCACGGGGAGGCCACCGCTGCAGCACGCTTCGAGCCTCACGGGGAGGCCACCGCTGCAGCACGCTTCGAGCCTCACGGGGAGGCCACCGCTGCAGCACGCTTCGAGCCTCACGGGGAGGCCACCGCTGCAGCACGCTTCGAGCCTCACGGGGAGGCCACCGCTGCAGCACCCGCCGAGCGCCTCGAGGAGGTCCCAGCAGCAGCAGCCGCCGAGCGCCTCGAGGAGGTCCCAGCAACACCAGCAGGCCTCATGTGGAGGCCCCCACCTTCGTCCAGTAGCCCTTATTCAAGGCTCACCGCCTTCGGAGCGACACCCCAGCACAGCGTCCAGCACCCGGCTTCGATGTCGGGCACCCACCGCTGCACGGCGGAGGAAAAGCCAGTACTGCATCGGCCGCCCGGATTGGGGGACAACACAGCACTGTCTTCAAGGGCTCTACTTCTCAGAGCAATACAGTGCTGCCCCCTCCGCCCGGCCTACAACAGCGATCCGGTGCTGCCTCCGCCACACAGTTGACTATGGGAGCTAGCCCGTCAGGGTCGGGTGAAGGGACACCAGGGAAGTGCCCTGGGACCACCAATAGCGCTCCGGAGGAGCGGTTTAAGGGGGGGGGTACTGTAAGGGTCCTCCACTAGAGGTCACTGTTTTTAGTTTGTAGTTTTTGTTGGCCGACTCAGTTTCCCAGCAGGCACCTCGGTCAGGTGATGCAGTGCACACCTGAACCGAGGTAGCCATCAACCAATCTATAAATAGCTGTTTAGACTGGGAAACTGGGTCGAGCATTTTTGGGTAAAACCACTGTCAGTTATGTGGGCATTTTGGTTTGTTTTTATTTGTTTAATTTGTATTTTGATTTTAGTTGTGTTAACTTGGGCTCTCTTATTGGCAATGTCTCTGTGTATGTTTTGTGTGTCTGTGTTAGTGGAGCTGATTCGGTCCTGTCCTCCTGTGTTCTTGTGGTTAGCTAGAGCAGGTAAGCAGTTAGGTGTATGTGTGGCTAGGAGCATGATTAGCTAAATGCTATGTTGAGTTTATAGTACAGTTACAGTACTAGCATGCTTCTAGCCATAGCCCTTCTGTGTCTCTAGCTATCCTGTGTTTCCTCTCTCCCGAGTTGCCCAGTGAGCCTAGCCTTTAGGTGTCCCCTAGCCTAGCCTTTGATGTGTCCTCAGCCTAGCCTTTGATGTTTCCTGAACCTAGCCTTTGATGTGTCCTGAGCCTAGCCTTTGATGTGTCCTGAGCCTAGCCTTTGATGTGTCCTGAGCCTAGCCTTTGATGTGTCCTGAGCCTAGCCTTTGCTGGTCCCCTAGCCTAGCCTATGATGGTCCCCTAGCCTAGCCTATGATGGTCCCCTAGCCTAGCCTATGATGGTCCCCTAGCCTAGCCTATGATGGTCCCCTAGCCTAGCCTTTGATGGTCCCCTAGCCTAGCCTTTGATGGTCCCCTAGCCTAGCCTTTGATGGTCCCCTAGCCTAGCCTATGAGGGCCCCCTAGCCTAGCCACTGGGTATCCCTTGTCTGTGTTTCCTCTCCCCCTAGCGTCCCAGTGTGCCTAGGTTTAGAGTGCGGTCCCTCCGGGCTTTGGAGTAACGACTAGCTTGTGAGTGCTGCCTCGCTTAGCCTTGGAGGGCTGCCTCGCCTAGCCACTGGGTAGTCTTTGTCTGTGTTTCTGTGCCCCTATTCCCTAGTGTGTTTAAGCTAGTAGGTAAGTATAGCTTAGTGCATGTTGGGGCTGAAGACATGCTTAGCTAGGTGTATGTGTAGCTAACTGCCATGGTTAAGCAATGCTTAACCATGTTTAGCTAGAAGCCATGCCTAGCTGATTGCCATGTCTTTAGCCCTTGTCCTGTCCCTCTCTTGGTCTCTCGTCTCGTCATTACGTGTCTCCTGTCCTCTCCAGTGTCTCTAGTGTCTCTAGTGTCTCTAGTGTCTCCTGTGTCTCTAGTGTCTCCTGTTCTCCCTAGTGTCTCGTTTCAGCTCCACACCTCGTTTATGTCCTGTTGTGTTTGTCCCCCTGTTATGTGTCTCGCCGCAGGGCGTGTTATGTGTCTCGCCGCAGGGCGTGTTATGTGTCTCGCCGCAGGGCGTGTTATGTGTCTCGCCGCAGGGCGTGTTATGTGTCTCGCCGCAGGGCGTGTTATGTGTCTCGCCGCAGGGCGTGTTATGTGTCTCGCCGCAGGGCGTGTTAGGTGTCTCGCCGCAGGGCGTGTTAGGTGTCTCGCCGCAGGGCGTGTTATGTGTCTCCCCTTGTCTGTGTCTTGCCAGAGAGCTCCTGTTAGCACAAAGTTAAGTATCATTTAAGTTTGTTTGTTCCTTTGGTTGTATCTTTATTTATACTTTGTTTAATTATCATTAAAAAGACTCTTTTTTTTGGTTACACCACCCCTCTGCCTCTATGCCTGCTCCTTCCGCCCACGGCGTCAACACCTGCCTTTACACCCAGAACGTGACAGGTTGCATAAAGTCCTGCTAAAAACATGCAGGTTCAAAGCTTTTCAAAAGAAAGATATACTGTATAGCGTTTTGCAATCAAATAAGCTTAATTTTTCCCCATAAATCTGCCTAACCACATATTCCATATTTTTCTTAATGCAGCCTTGAATGCCCAGGAAAAATAGAAAAATATACTTTTGTGGCGAATCTCTGCTGTGTTCTCACATCCAGAACAAAAGAGCAGGTCATATGGTAAGCTACTGCAAGGATGTGAAACACAAGCAACTGCTAATTGTGTAAATAGAATCCAAGGTTTAAACAGACTCATTCAGATCATCATCAAAAAATGCGGTCTGTAATTGGTGATGAATTCATCCTGCAAGTCTCATTGCCACATAAAACCACATTAAAACCAAATTGATTTCCTGGAAACTGTGTAAAAAACAGCAAAAATTCCATATTGTGCAACTCTTGTTTATGGTAAACAGAAATAAGGCATCAGAATCAGACATGTCTTATTGTGTAGTTCATTTGCACATACAAGGAATCTGTTGTGGTGACAGAAGCTTCCAGAGAGGACAGCACACACAGCAGAAAACCACCAACAAATGGAGCAGGATGTGGGGTTTTAAAACAAGTAAGACTGTAAGTATTGCATAGTATTCCACCTATTGCACATCATAATATTGTAACATTGTGTTCGGTGCTCTGTAGAGCAAATCAGACCGCAAAAGTTCAAAGAAAAGATGGGTTGGATCTGATGAGTCCTAAGTGATTTTTCTCTCCCATCAGCTCAGTGGTTTCTACTTAGTAGTATGAGTAACTGTGCCTTATTTTATCCCTGTCGTTAATTACTTTCCTATAATAGCATGATGTGAATGTGTTTTATTTATTACTGTGTTACTCCGGAATTATCAGGTTGACAATTTTGGTCAGAGGAACCAGAAAGACATACGTACATATGTATGTGTGTGTATGTATGGATGTACATATATTTGCATGTATTAATTGATTAACTGATTGATTGATTAAGATGGAATATGGGTGTTATTTATTATAAACACTCATATAAAGAATGTAATAAGTTGAAATCTATAACTGGGGTATTTAACCATAATCCAACTGACCTGCGTGACCGTCTTTCCTCTAAATTTAACTCAATTCCATATTCAGACACACACAATGATAAATAACTGCAGTCCAGGATGTTTAGTGAAATCGTGTGAAAAGCTAAATACAGCATTCTAGGGTTCAAGCACCCTGTCCAAATCCTCAAACCCCTCCTAAAGCTTCCGTAAAGAGCCTTTGAGCTTGTCCTATTAACAAACTATTTACAAATCCCCTAAGAGCAAAAAACAAAAACAAAACTCACATCTGGACAGTGTCAACTCACAACGAAACCTCCCGGGTGTTCTGATGAAATGGGAAGCTAAGTGTGTACGATAACATTATTATTAATGCACTTGTCCTAAAATCTTATCATTATAGTTTCTACAGAAACAGTTCATTCAGAGAAAGCTGTACACAAACACATGCTAGTAATTTGATTAAAACAATGACTAACTATGGTACGAAAAGCCATGCGAAGACCAGAGACGGAGGGACAACAGAAGAGGACCGAGTACTCAGCCTTTGGGGACACTAGTAGAGAGTCTGCATGAAGCAGAGGTGGATCCCGTCCATGTCACCCAAAGCTCATGAGCCTTATAGTTCGATTAGAAATCAAAACTAGTCAATTTACCTCAAATCACACATGACAGGTTCTCCAAAAAAGATAATTATCTGATGTTTCCCAAATTGGCTTTATGCTCGAAAAAGTTTCCGTAGCACACACACCCAAAAAGTGCATGCTGACATTGATAGAAAGGAGTCAGAACATGCAGTGCATAGGTGAAGACCAGACAGTTCGGTCATGCGCCATTTGCCCAGATACCCTGGCGAATGCCCCAAAGCCCATGCATCAAAGGATCAGAGCACAAGAGAAAAGCCAAGCAATATCACTGTAAGCGGGTGGTTTTAATGTTATGGCTCATCAATGATTACATAATGTCATAAAGGGAGAACATTTCCAGGAATGTTATAATCCAAATAACTTCCTGCCTAATCATATAATAGTGTCCTGATTATACTTCCTTTCAGTTTTCGTGACACTCAGATGTAAGAATTTTATACTACCTGGTTCTAAAGGACAGAACATTTCACACCAGCTTTGATTCACTCATGTTGCTACACGGAGTTCTCAGTGAGCAAGCTCATCAGTATTGGTTTAAAAAAACACTCACTGCTTCTTAGGAAAAATTTAAAACACCAAACTAAACATTAACAGATGGCAGTAATAGCTGATCAATCACAGAATAGCTCCTGATTCCCAGGAACTCTAGAATGGATTAATTGCGAGACCATGACAATGTGCGTATTTTTGCATCATTTTTATTTGTAACATGGTGTGTTTAAAAACAAAAAAAATGTGTGGAGTTACCATGAACATATCATCGAGTCACATGGTTAGGTGTAATGTTAAATATAATTAAATCATTAAAATATAAAAAAATTAATAACATTTTTTGCATACATACTTTATATTTGAAGTTAATACGACTTTAAAGCAACAGAATAGCAATATTTATTCACAGGATTTCATCATATTTTTAAACAAAAAAAAAGAACAAAGTACCATTGGCAGTATGACCATGCCTACAATGTAGGTGAGGGATAAATGTTACTTATATTCTGTTGTTTTTTTGTTTTGAGTTGAAATTTTGAAAATACGAAGATGCATTTGCACATATTTAATCGCAGAAGTTAGATCACATATCTGGCATACAGTACATTGTTACGTGTTTGCAGCATGCATTCCTGGATGTCCGGAGGCAAGCAAAAAGCAGCGGTGATGAAGCTGGTACAGCTAAGAAGAGCCAAGCAATAATGATGAAGACAAAAGTGACACTTATTGAGAGTGAGGTGAAAAGATGACCGACATTGCTTGTTCTTTTAACATGAATTGTTCAACCATCGGCACGATTCTGAAGAACAAATATGAGGTTATAGAACATGTTAGTTTTACACTGTGTATAGCCAATTGTGTTAGGATCCTAATACCTAGCCAGTGTTTGTTGGACTTACGAACAAATTGGACTTATGAACGAGCTCTTGGAATGGAAATCGTTCATATGTTGGGGACTTAATACCAATTGTTGTTTAGCAAAAATCAATGCTAAGTGAACTGCTGGGTTTATAACAATGTTTAGAAAAGCTTAGTAAAGTTATTGATAAGGTTTTATATTTATCTATATTTTTTAAAAAGAATTCTGAAAATTTCATAGCAGTATTTAGTTAAAAATCTTGTTTTGAGTCTGTTTTGTAGTACACTGGGTCCTAAATTATTAAATAATTTTCCATCCAAAAGGTTGAGCATGCACACCTAAAAAATTTATATTCCTGTGTTAATAATTGGGGTCTAGCCCCATCCGGTGAAATTCAGATGAATAACCATCCACTCCCATTCTGAATGAGAAAAAAACTTTTACCAAAACTCTCTAATATATATATATATGTGTGTGTGTGTAAGTTTTTTGAATTTGACCTCATTTAGTGGGGAAAAGGTTTACCTTTAACTGTGCAAAGAGAAAAACTTTCACCAACTTTGCACCATCGCCCCACAGTGATAAGTACAGTATTGAGGAAACCACAGCCCTCTACATGAACAAAGGCGGATGGCGACTGAGCCACGGCTGCTGCAACGTGATTATTTACACAGCGGATATGCTGTAATTGCCTTTAATGAAGCAGGAGGGATCTCTGGCAGACGGCCCAGCTTGCTCGACCCCATTCAGCTCGCCACGGGATTCAGTGATGTAAGAGATAAAGAGAAGGAGTGATGAGGAGCGCGATAGAGGACGCAGCCGTCGACAGAGACGTCACAGGGGCGTGCGGTCATTACCAGAGAGTACTGTGGGCTACGTGTGGGACGGCAGGAAGGCTGTCTGGACTCCTTTGGCACACGTTTACACGCGTACACACGCAAGAAAATTTCACCGCTATATCCTAAAAATGCAACAGGATTTATGACATCCCTGCACAAGCACTTATACAGTATATATAACAAATACAGTAACTAAGCCAATGGATAAAGTAATCTGGAATGATTGACAGTTAAGCACCGCCCTCTTTATCTTGTCTACTATTAAAATTCTAGCTGGAAAGATGTACAGAATCCTCACTTTCTCTCCCGATAAAATAAGAATGCTTTGAGCTCATTGATGTGAAATAAATTCTAGCAGTGTATGTTTAACATTAGATGAGCACTTCATTCATTAGTTACTGTATGCTAGTGAATTTTCAGTGCAGAAACTGGTCTATGTATATGCATGGGGTTTATTAGGAACCAAAAGAGATTCACATTTTAATAAATAGACACTAAAAAGTTTTTAAGTAAACATTAAAAAAAAATATATATACACACACACACACACACACACACACACATCCGCTAAACTATGGGGGAAAATGCTAATAAAAATATACTAAGCATTTTATTTTACGTTTATTTTGTATACTACATGGTGTACTTCAAGGCTCGATTCTGGGTCAGCGCTTGTTCAATTGCTAAATATTCTATTCTCTAATTTTAATGGATAAAATGATCTGTATTTTGATCTCACGCAGATCTGTTTGTTGGTAAAACCTGATGCCCACAACTGAATTAGTAACTCACTGGGCTACATTGACCCACATCTTTTGATTGGAAATAAATGTTTATGTTATATTCCCCATAAGAACAATCTACAGCATAAACAGGAAACGCAGTCAAAACAACAAATCCTACTGTTTCTACAGAATTCCTTGGAATACAAACCAACAACCGAGATGTGACAAAGTTAAAGTAGTGGAAACAACCCAGTGTTCATACCGTACAACCGCTAAGCAAGAAAGATTGATTATATTATCAGTACTATCGGTGATAATGAAAAAGGCCAAATTAGGCTTTTTTTTTTAATATTGTGTTATCCTTTTTAATTACTTTTTTCCTAACAATTTGTAGTTAATCATCTAAACTGTAATATGTAATGTTTTTATAATGATTTTTTTTAATAAATGAAATATACTATTTAACGTAAATATAAAAATTTATTTAGTTTGCTTTATAATAAATTATGAAACATTACTGCACCACTTGTTCTCAAACCTATATTTATATAGTGTTACTGTATATACAGTATCACGTTTTCTAGAAATGTCAGACTAATCCAAAAGAAACACAGACTGGGGTGCACTAATTTAACTGAAATTAAACAGTATTAAACTTTTTTCCGTTCGACCTGATCAACAGGAAAATGGGACTTAACATTAGTCACCTTTTATCAGGCAGCTGACAGGCTGAGCATCGACCAAACACCCAGTCTTTAATACTGTGGACATTCTGTTAATGAACATCACATCAGTCTGTCACCAGGGGAGCACTTCTTTCATTAAGATAATTAAAATAATTTAAAACAGGATGTTTTATGGTGAGAATGAATTATGAAGTAAAGGTTTAGATAAAGTATCAGTAACAGAATGATGTTGTCCAAAAATGTTACAGTATTCAAAACAAAACAATACTACTTAATTAAACCTTTAGAAAATATACTGTAGATGATTTAAGTGATGAAATTATGTTGTGTAAATATAACGTTTGTTACAGTTAGCAGAGAATTATTTTTTTTTGTTTAAAGTAACTATCTTACATTATACATTCTCTAAAAGTCTGCACTATTTACCATTAACTAGAATATGACAAAAACTTCGAAGCACTTTTTTTTAAGTGTCTCTGGATAAAAGCGTCTGCCAAATGCCTAAATGTAAATATGAATATAAATGCTGCCGAGTCTATTTATTTGAGCTTTTGGAACTAATCTAGTGTAACCTGGCCATATACAAAGACAACAGCTCATATAGCTAGCTGTTATTTGCAAATACTTAAAACATGATTTTTCAAATAAGATTTTCAAGGAAGCGAAAAAGACAAATTGCTAACAGTAATTTATACTGAACACATAAGTCACCTATAAGTCACTGCTTACTCGTTTACTTTGGTTACTCTGTCAGAAAGCTCTGGATTTCTCAACCGCATGGCACAGTCACATAGCTGGGAAACTTCAGATTTTCTTTCATTCCAGTTAAACTTCTAAAACAAACCTCAGCCAAAAAAAAAAAAGAAAAAAAAAAAAAGAAAAAGACACCCACACACAAACGAAGGTACAGAAGCAGGAAAGTCTGTTGCATTAGGTGTTAATCTGTTAATCTTGCACTGAAGATAACAATGGATCAGCTTGGGGAATTCTATAAAAACAAAACCAGATGACGTCTGAAGTACCGAGAAAAGCAGCTAATCTAAAATAGTTTCTCATTTTGTCAGGTTTTATCTAATACTAACTATAATAATAATAACACAGCCGGAGGCCAAACGTTTTGAGAACGACATAAATATAAATTTTTAGAAAATCTGGACTTATGACACAGCCCATTCTTACATAATCATTGCTTGGAGTGTGTCAGAATGTATGGGTTTCTCAGTAAGATTTAGATCTGGGGAGTTAAATTTTTTCAATTTCAATTTTATTTATATAGCGCTTTTAACAATGGTCATTGTCTCAAGGCAGATAGTCATTGTCTTAAAGCAGGGTACATGTCCAGTCATTGCAAGGAGCTCCATCATGGCAAGGAGCTCTATCATGCTGGAAAAGGTATTGTTCATCACCAAACTGTTCTTGGATGGTTGGGATAAGTTGCTCTCGGAGGATTTTTTTGTACCATTCTTTATTCATGGCCGTGTTCTTAGGGAAAAATTGTGAGTGAGCCAACTCCCCTGGCTGAGAAGCAACACCAGGGGAAGGTGTCAGGATGCTTTACGGCAGGCATGACACAGAACTGATGCTCACCTTCATACATTTTAAGAAAGGCAGCAAAGAAGTCACTTCTCTCCAGGTAAAACTTGTCCAGAGTAGGACAGGTGAGCGCTACCATCGTCATGCGTCATGCCAACAGTGAGGCATCCTCAGCAACTTCTCCCCAACCATCCATGGACAGTTTGGTGATAACCTTTTCCAGCATGATGGAGCACCTTGCCATGAGGCAGAAGTGATACAGTAACTAAGTGGCTCAGGGAACAAAATATGGCCATGGCCTAAGAAGTAACATATTAAACAAAGCAAAGTTTGATCACTTTAATTAGTCATAATTTTATTAAACCTATAAAAAGAGATATTAATTCAGTGTGACCGGAGCGCAACAGAAATGATTAAAACTCCCTTATAAATTGACTCTATTTTATTGATGCATGTCATTAAACATGATAATGGACGACTAATCGGAAGATCCAGGGATCAAACCCCAGCACCACCAAGTTGCCATTGTTGGGCCCTTGAGCAAGGACCTTAACTCCTAACTGCTCAGATGTATAATAAAATAAAAATGTTGCTCTGGATAAGGGTGTCTGCCAAATCTCATAAAAGTAAATGGAGTGAAGGAGCTTGAAGTTAAGATGTGTATGAGGAGAATTAGGTGTCTACACCACTGCTTCCCAACCCTACCCTTTGCACCTACTCGTTGTATTTTTTGAGTTTCTTTACCTACCAGCACACCTGATTCAACTAATTAGCTAATTAATGGCCTTTTCTGAACCGACATGGGTGTGGTCGAGCAGGGAAAACAGTGCCGTGTGCAGGAACTGCTCGTTTAAACAAAGAAATTTAGGTGTTTATGGAACTCTTAGCTTAAGTGCAACATTTTAAAGAAATTCCTGGTCATGAAAGTCCATTAAGCCTTTTCAACTCTAAGAAACAACAAGACGACAATGACCTCCAGTGGAGTTCTAGAGAAATGACTGTACTCCCCCCCTCCCCTGCCCCCACCCCAGGAGACCCCACTGCGGAAGAACAATGCCCTGGGTTATGGTTTTGGTCAGGCTGGATTTGATGTTTAAACTGAACACACGGTGGTGTTTATTTGGGACAGATGCTCATAAATAAAATGGTATGTTTCAGTCAAGGTCTGTGGGAATTATAATACATACCAGATGTTTCACAGTGAGTCTGTGAAATGCACCTCGAGTCATGTGTTCTCTTCAGCATTTATATGGTTTTCAGGGTGAATGAAAAAAAAAACAGAGCCTCATACCTTCTGAGATGAATGTTCCATCAAAAGCAATGATGGGGGAGGGGAGGGAATAAACGTCCACTGGAAAAGAACATGCATACTTTAAAAAAGTACTATGAAGCATTATAAAAGCCATGTTTATAAGGTTACACCACATGCATACACACGTATCTGCTAACTTTCAGTTCTTACAACACAATACAAAACATAATTAACACCACAATTATCATCACAAGCTGCGAGTCACAACCCAAAGGGTTATTCTCGTCCTGCTGTTACAGGCAAACACCCTGTTCTTCGTAGGCTTCTTCTTTCAGCTGGAACAAACACTGAAATGGACTGAAATGATGTCTGTAAACCTCAAACCTCTCTGGAGGCGGAGCTTGTCTAAAACAGAGGCGTGTTATAGTTACAAATGATTTTTACCTTGAACTTAAGCACATACAGTATTTTATAACTGACTATTAATTATTAACACCATTCGTTTAAAAATGCAACAAGGACATCCAAGGAGATGCAGCTTAATCAGAGATATTGCATACTTTAAGGACTGTTTTTTTTTTTTTCTTATTAAATGATGAATACATTTTAGAAAATGAGCGCTTGGTCAGATTAGCCTACAAACCATGGATGTTGTCTTTCCAGGAGAGTTTCTTTTCACAAACTCTAACATAAGTTAACAAATCCAAACCGCAAAGTAGCAACGTGTTCGAACAACTGTCAATATCTTGCTCGGGCATTTAAATTTCATAACCTTGATTTTAACCTCTTGGCTTGAACTGATGTAAAAATAATAATATTGTACTGGATCAAGTGCTATCCTTTAACCTGTGAGTCAGTGATTACAACTAGAACTTTTTTCAGGTGTTTCAATCAGGCCCCTTCACAGGTCCACAGTGATCTTAAGGCTTCAGCATACCAAGACATCTTGGACAATGCTTCCAATGCTTACAACTTTGTGGTAACAGTTTGGTGAAGACCCTTTTCTATTCCAACATGACAGAGCCCAAGTACACAAAGCAAGGACTATAAAGACATGGTTTTATGAGTTTATTGTGGAAGAACTTAACTGGCCCTAACACAGGGCCCTGGCCTCAACCCCATCGAGCACGTTTGGGATGAACTGGAATGGGGATTGCGAGCCAGGCCTTCTCGTCCAACATCAGTGCCTGACCTCATAAACGCTCTACATGAATGGATTTCCACAGAAACACTCCAACATCCTGTGGATGGCCTTCCAAGATGAATGGAAGCTGTTATAGCTGAAAAAAGGAGAGCGACCCAGTATTGAAGTGTTCTTTGTCCATACTGTATAGTGTATAATCATTCTGTCATTAAATGAGCTAACAATTCAATACGGATACATAATCAATACGGATAATGACTTGACAAAAAAAACAGTGACTTGATATTGCTTTTAGTGTCTAAGAACTTTATGGTCATCTATGAACACTTGGTCATGGATAAAACTAAAGAGCTCTCATCTGGGGGGCGGGAGCGGTGTTGGTACTCTGTTAACATTAATATTAAGCACTATCAGACCCATGATAACAATGATAATATGTTTTCATGTACCAACAAGTGTCATATTTAATACAAGTTTAATATAATATACGCTTCATACAGTACAATTCTTCTTTCAGTTTTTCAACTTTCACCTGTTTACCATTTTATCTGTTGAAATAAACATGAGATTTTCAGCTCAAATATAAACAGATTTTTTGTTAGCATTACACTTAATATTGGACACGATGCAGTTTTGTGCTAATAATGATGAGCATAGATCACAACAGAATGAGCATGCTAAGCTACGGCCGTGAAACAGTTGTGTAGGCACATGATTAAAAATATAGAATCATGTGATGCTGCTAAAATGTTAATTAGTTTAAAATATTTAACTAAAATATTACATGTACATATTAAGAAATAAGAAAGATGGAAAAACTGGAAAAAAAAAAGAATCTCACAACCTATAATAATTAAACCTGTAATTATGCCACTGACCACAAGGGGCGCATGGAGCCCTGGTTAAGAAACAGAGGTCTAGATATAATTGGAAATCCCTATCTCAGCTTAAATGAATAAGTATCAATAACTCACACAGGACTCAGGCTGTAGTCTGTAGGTGGGTTAATGACTCTCAGTTCACCGCCCCTAGTGAGATTCTAGATGTTTTTTAATTACAGACAAGAAAATGACTTAATTTATACCAGATTCTGAAATGGGCGGGATTGGACAGAGTTTATTTCCTTGTCAGGTTGGCTGTGGAACTGAAATATATGAAGGAATTCTGTTTACACAGCATGCATACACCACACACACACACACACACACACACACACAAACATGTAATTTAGAGCCTACACAAACATGCGGGAATTAAATAAACACCAACAGTTTATGATACAAATAGCGTTAAGTACGTGTTGTTGGAGGTTAAAGAGTAATCTGTGATCTTTAATGTAATCAGTGATATTATTATTATTATTATTATTATTATTATTATTATTTAAGGTTGAAGCCCAGGTACATGTCTGTGTGTCTCTCTGTACAGCAGAACTCTCTGTCTAACTTATTAATACAAAGAAATCCCATTCTGTAAGGTTGAGTATCTTACGCCAGTTCGGTAATCGGAGAGTGAATCACAGATGAAGTTTTGTCTTAAACCGACTCCAGCGTGTTAAAATTCACTTATACCACTTTAGTGCTGTTATTTCATATATTACATGTGCATTTATGTTTAGGCATTTGGCAGACGCTCTTATCCAAAGCAACTTACAAACGTCCTTTGAAGTTTCCATGATTGAATAGATCCTTACACTGGGTTATTGAGTTACTAATTAGGTATCATCCATCAAACACTGTTGTAAAGGTTTTTTTTTGGGGGGGGGGGCTTTAACCCAAGAAACAGATACGTCTTTTAAGTCCAATTTGAAGATTGGCAGAGAGTCAACTGTGCAGACATCTGGAGGAAGTTCATCACCACCTATTTGCCAGAACAGAAAACAGTCTAGATGTAGGTCTTTCTCAATCTCTAGAGATGATGGGACCAGCCGAGCAGTGCTGGAGGATCAGAAAGAACATGGTGCGGTTTGGGATGTGTTTAGAGCCGAGAGGGAAGTGGTTGCTGGGACGTTTTAAGCTTTGAAGGCGAGCATCTGCGTTGAATTTGATGCGGAGAGCTACAGGAAGCTAGGGAGCAGAGAGCGGAGAGGGTTCAAAATGAGACGTGCAACTTTATTCTGGATCAACTAAAGAGGACAAATGGTGGACAGAAGCAGACCAGCCAAGAGTGAGGTGCATTAGTCCAGTCTTGAAATAACAATGGACTGAACAAGCAGCGGCACAGTGGTGTAGTGGTTAGCACTGTTGCCTCGCACCTCCAGGGTCTGGGTTCGATTCCCGGCCAGGCTCGATTCCCGTCTCTGTGTGCATGGAGTTTGCATGTTCTCCCCGTGCTTGGTGGGTTTTCTCCAGGTTTCCTCCCACAGTCCAAATGCTGGACAGTTAGCGTTTGGATTGGCGTTCCCAAATTGACCGTAGTGTGTATGTGTGTGTGCCCTGCAATGGATTGACACCCTGTCCAGGGTGTACCCTAAGCCTCCGGGGATAGGCTTCAGGTCCTCGCGACCCTGAATACAGGATAAAGCGGTATAAAGCGGAGTAAGTAAGTGAACAAGCACCTGAGTTGCCTGTGTAGTAGGAAATAGGCGGAGTGAGTAAGGTTAGCAATGTGTGGGGAATGACAGTTGATTGAGTTACTCGGTGACTGAAGGAGTGATCCAGTTGTTGTCCAGGGAGATCATGAGGTCTTGACAGAGGGATGAATCACCAGGGATGAACACCAGTATGTAGTTATAAAACTTGCGGTTTATGATCTAGCACATAACTGTTCATAACTTCCCTTCTACTCAACATTTAGATTTTTAGTTATGTTGCGGAATTAATACCTAAAGTATTTCATTAAATACAGACAGACAGAAATGTTTCTGAGACTGGTTTCTGGTCCTCTAGTGTGTGAAACCTAAAGATATCATTGAAAAAGTGAGTTCTGACTTACTCTTTTAATGTACAGACAAAACCTTATATGGATGTGTGCACTGAAATGTACGAGTAAAGTTGAGCTATTATTACCAAATTCATAATTTTCTGATGTTCGCCTTTTAGTGGTTTTAAGATCAACAGCTGGCCTAGGCATAGACTGAGAGACGAGCTGTTCCTAACAGATCACTGAGCAAGACAAAGAGGTCTTTCAGGAGGCAGAGGTCAATCAGGTCGTGACTCTATTCTCTGAATCTCTAGGACAATCCACCCTCGGGCTGACCAACGCTTTGACCTTTTCTGATTGAAATGAAACATGTCATTGAAATTGTCATTTAAAGCCAGCTCTATTCCAAGCTGAGGAAATGAAACTAAAAGCAGTGACAATAATGCCTACAATTGTGTTTTAGACACTGTCCTCCTCCGTGTCCCCCCATAGATGAAGAAACTCTGGGGGAGAATTTGTGCTTGCAATAACCGCCCACATAAACAGGCGCTCGCTGTCTGATCCGAGCATCTCAGGCAGATCAGGATCTATAGACATGGTTGTTAATGTCGCCATCACCCTCGTCCTGCTCTGTTTGGATCATGAGGGTGAATAAGGAGAAGCCAAGATCAATTTCACCTACTGTACGTGTGAATGTTTTGTGTGTGTGTGTGTGTGTGTGTGTGTGTAGTATTACATGTACAGTAGTATATTACATGAACTATTTCACACTTTCATAGACTTATTTACTGTATTTTCAATAATGTAAGATTCTAATTGTATTATATCTCTTATCTAACAGCAATCGTACTGGCAGTATGTTTAAACGGCATAAAGGATAAGGAGTGTGGAGTTGTGGATCTTTCATGCTCGTGTGTGTGTGTATGTGTGTGTGTATGCGTACAGATTACTGTATGCTTCTGTAAATGAGTCCTTGCAGATGTGCTAAGCATTGCAAGATTTTGGGCGTCTCCACCCAACTGCAGTAAACTGAGATGAATCTTGAGTTAGGTCATACAGTGTGTAAGAGTTCACACACTCAGTGTCATGCTGTTATAGGAAAATATAGGAAATATATGCCAAAGTGCCAAAATAATAGGAAAATAATCCCCTGACACCAACGATGCCAAAGAACATGATGTCAATCGTCTTTTTATTCATTTATAGTTACAATTAAAATGTCTGAATATCCATGAAACTAGAACGTATTGGTCTTAGTTAACACACAATTTTCACTCTGTTGACGTGAGGACAAAAATAAAGAGATGAGTAAAAACACACCCTGTCATGTTACTAAGAAACAATAAAGTATAAACTCCTCTGCTGAGCTTCGTTTTTGATTAAACCGCTTTTACAAAAAATAGTAAAGTACCATTGTAACGAGATAAATAAATATATATTGTTACAATGGTACTTTAGCTGTAAACAAACACAACCCGAGGGCTGAGTGAGAACTGATTTAGAGCAGAGACAGAGCAGATGTTAGGATGAGACCATGCTTTTTCCTAATGGACGCAAAAAACATTTGTTGATCAACCATAACATTATGAGCATCCATCTACAGTAGGAGGCCAATGGGGACCATTGTATTTATTCCCATTTGTACAACCATAGTAGGACCTCTGGTCAACACTCACACACTACAGGCAATTTGGAAACACCAATTACTGCAAGTCTTATCTGTATGTTTATGGACTGTGGAAGGAAGCTTGAAAACCTGGGGGAAACCCACCAAGCACTGGGAGAACATGCAAACCTCATGCACACAGACCTGAGGTGAGAATCGAATAAAGGGCCAGGAGGTGGCGATAGTGCTAACCTCTATTCCAGTGTCCCGCCCACTTGAGTAGGTTCCTACTTTTGCCACCATAACACTGATGCACTGTAAGTTCTGACACAATTCTAATGGAACCAGCCTATTAACTTTTTCCTCAATCTGATCTACACTAGCTCTTCTACTGGATCAGACTACACTGGCCAGCCTTCCCTACCCATGTGCATATGTGAGCTTTGGCCACCCATGACCCTGTCGTCAGTTCACTGGTTTTCCTTCCTTGGATCACTTTCAGTATGTCCTGACCAGTGTTACGGGACGTTACGTTTTAAAGTAACTAATTACATTACAAAATTACTGTCTTTAAAAAGTAATCTGTTACATTACAGCGTTACTTTTTAATAAAAGTAACTAGTTCGAGTTCTTTTCCATTGCAGAAAATGAAAACTCCTTTGTGGTTCCTCATGCATGTTGTTTTAGTCAAGACCTTTATAATTATTCTACCATCATCACTCAGTGAAGTTTGGCCCATAATCTGTTAACTACTAATACCCCTATCTCACCTACTAATACCCCTATCTCACCTACTAATACCCCTATCTCACCTACTAATACCCCCATCTCACCTACTAATACCCCCATCTCACCTACTAATACCCCCATCTTACCTACTAATACCCCCATCTTACCTACTAATACCCCCATCTCACCTACTAATACCCCTATCTCACCTACTAATACCCCTATCTCACCTACTAATACCCCCATCTCACCTACTAATACCCCCTATCTCACCTACTAATACCCCCATCTTACCTACTAATACACCCATCTCACCTACTAATACCCCTATCTCACCTACTAATACCCCTATCTCACCTACTAATACCCCCATCTCACCTACTAATACCCCCTATCTCACCTACTAATACCCCCATCTTACCTACTAATATCCCCATCTCACCTACTAATACCCCTATCTCACCTACTAATACCCCCATCTTACCTACTAATACCCCTATCTCACCTACTAATACCCCAGTCTCACCTACGCTGTTTCATGCGGTGGCCGTAAGTACGGTTCATCATGATTCACTGTGAGTTTTCGCGCTGTGATTAGGTTTACATTTTTCAGCGCGTCGGTCCTCACATAGTCAAACCGCACAGGTGAGATAGGGGTATAACATCAGGAATAACAGAGGAGGGCGGGTTTTGGGGGGCTTGTAGGACGACTTTCACACACACACAAAACAACGGACTGGGAATGACTGCTGTTGGCTCACGGATCACATAAATTGTCTGAATAACGGATTAAATTTTTGAAAAAGTAACTAAATAACTGAGTACTTAAATGGCGGACCTAACGCTTTAGATTACTCGTTACATCAAAAAAGTAATCCAAGTACTCTAACGGGGCCCTTTTACTCTTTATTTATCATGGTTCGCGGCGAGATTTGGGGCTGTGATTAAGGTTTCATTT
This sequence comes from Clarias gariepinus, assembly GCF_024256425.1. NCBI lineage: Eukaryota > Metazoa > Chordata > Actinopteri > Siluriformes > Clariidae > Clarias > Clarias gariepinus. The sequence goes on from NC_071120.1 coordinate 27,823,510, forward strand.
TTCCGCGCGTCAGTCCTCATATAGTAAAACCGCAGAGGTGAGATAGGGGTATATGGTGCTGGTCCTGACAACTGGAGCCTCGGAACATCCCGCGAGAGCTGAAGTTTTGAAGTTACTCTGACCCAGTCGTCTAGCCATTATAATTTGTCTCGTCTCACAGTGGCTACATTTTTAACATCTCGTTACAATGGTGGCTGGAAGTGGGTGGGATAAACTTTGTTACCTGAAATGTAAGTTTTAGAAGCAGAAAAAATGGGCAAGCATAAGGATTTAAGTGACATTGACAAGGGCCAGATTGTGATGTCTAGACGACTGGGTCAGAGTGACTCCAAAACTGCAGCTCTTGTGGGATGTCCCTGGTCGGCAGTGGTCAGGACATACCAAAATAAAAACATACCAAAGAAGGAAAACCGGTGAACTGGTGACGGGGTCATGGATGGCCGAGGCATACTGATGCACATGGGGAGTGAAGCCTGGCCCGTGTAGTCCCATCCAGTAGAAGCTCTGGTGGAAAGGTTAATGCTGGTTGACACACAGTTCATCACTGCACTGGTGACAAAAGAGGGACCGACTCAATGTTAGGTGGGTGGTCATAATGTTATGACTGATTAGTGGACATTATCGAAATCATCAGCCATGTCATGTTATAATCACAAATAAAAGTTGCTAACCTCAGGAACTCTTCATCACCCTAAACCGGGAGTCAAACCAAACACCTCCTGGCTTAAAGAGGTCAGATTCCAAACCAGAGCCCTTGTGAAATAAAATTAATGACTCTGCTTAAAACTTTCTCATGAAACTGGCTTTGGCAATTTAATTACACAGAAAACATCTGCTGTCTTTTAACTCATAATCCAGAAGTCATTTATAATCTGTGGAAAGGGAATAACTGGGAATAACACTAAAAGGTGATTAACACCAAGATCAAAATCATGGATCATACTGTGTAATGGTTAAATAACTCACCTCTGAACCTTCAGTGGAATACAAACTACTGTTATGAAAAGTCAAACTCAAACATCATCTTCTACTTGTACAGGACTGACAGGTTCTCGTCATCGCTGCAGCAGAAAGACGACGTCCCTCATATCCTCCATCGAAAACTTTCAATCCTGGCGTCAGCTCAGTGTAGAGCACGAAGCCGTACTAACGGAAAACCCAATGACCGGTTCCTTGGGTCATCCATCCACTGCATTCCTGCCAAGAGCTGATGAATCCTGGACCCAGATTCTTCAGAAGGTGTTGATTCATTTTCTTTAACGGCGTCTCTGTGTCACACCCCCAACCTCCGTTCCCAATCACCCAAGTTCTCAGCACACACCTGATTCACATTAGCACCACACCTTGAACACACCTCACTTCCCCTCACCCTCACATATGGAAACAGACTCCGCTACGTACCTGATGCAGCTTCGCTCCTTGTTTACTTCTCGTCACGTCTCGTCTCCTGGTTCAACGTCTCGTCTCCTGTTCCATGTTTCTTCCTGGTCCCTCGTCTCATCTTCTCATCTGTGTGTATACTCCGTGTTCCACGTCGACCTTCCAGTCTCCACTCGTCCACGAGCTTCATCATCCATACAGATAAGACTATCCGGTTTATTCATTCATTGTTTTCAATTCACCACAAACTGTTAATAAAACGCCCGTTCGGGTTCTCTGAAGATCATTATCTGTTGAGTCTGTCTATCCGTAACACTCTGACAGTAGAGCAGGTTTAGATACATTAACGCTCTGATACATTAATGTTCCTACAAGGCTTTATGCATTTAGAGGGACGTGCACGATGGATGCTGACCATAAACCGGGTTTAAATAACCTAATTATCGATATGGTTATGTTTTATTTTCCGGGGACAGAAGTTAAGCTGTTACTTTACATTTTCGGACAACGTGGATGTGACTCATGATGAAATTTCTGGTGGACGAAGGCAGAAGACCTCAAGCACAGTACGATGATGAGACTCCAAGCCATTGAAACAGGGAGCTCCTGGGAGGCCGGTGCTTCAGACAAGAATCAGACAGGTAGTATGGTCGTGGCTCTTCAATAAACACTATGGATCTTTTTTTTTTTTTTTATCACACACATTTCCTTTCACTGAAGCATCATGCATGACTCATTAAGACGCTAACTTAGAGCAGACAAGAGTGATAAAGCAGAGGAAACATTAAATGTCAGGGAAGCGGCTTCTCCAGCACTGCTACTTGACTCATCCTGATGACACACGTCTGATTCAGAACTTTTCTAATACCAAACATTACTGGGAAATTCCTGTGTGTCTTGGCAGAGCTTTCAGGAATTCGTCTGGCTAAATATTTTCACAGGCATTCCTGACATCCCTAAAATAAGATGATATACGGCCTGGTCAAAAAGAAAAAAAGCCGCCATTTTAGATTAATTGGGCTGCATGAAGCAAAGGAAACAACTGAGGTGGTTGGAGGGGACTGGAACTGGGTTAGGAACCCGCAACACATTAACAACACCTGAAAGGACAGTGCTGAACCGTAGACGTGTGTTTGGGGGGGGGAAATCATTTAAACGCTCTGTGATGTAGCATCAACAGTAAAAACCACACACACACACACACACACACACACACACACACACACACAGTGTGATGAGACTAAACAACTGTGTGTCCATAAGAAAAGCACTTGTTAGTGAGACTCATCAGGCTTCACTTTGCCATGGAGGAAAAAGGTCATGTGACCTGATGAGTTCAGACTGAGCCTATTCCAGAGTGATGGGCGTGTCAGGGTGAGAAGGGAGGGACATGAAGTGATCATGCATAGTGTCCACTGTCCAGGCTTCTGGAGTCAGTGTTATGATCTGGGGTTGATCAGTTACTCAGGTCAGTCTGACCACCTGAATGTACTGAATCACCAGAGTATCTTATTTTTGGGGAGGGGGGGGGGGGTCTGGCACTACTGTACACACCTGTCTAAAGTAAGCCAGGTTTTTTAAATTTATTCATAGATTTTATTTCATGATGTAAAAAAAATCATATCTGATTGTAGGGTCATCTCATATGGTCGGGGAAAAATCCTCAACAGACAACAGACTCAGGGCAACAACAGACTCAGGGCAACAACAGACTCAGGGCAACAACAGACTCAGGGCAACAACAGACTCAGGGCCGGCTGTTCTGAAAGGATTAATTCTGTTTTGTCGAGGATAGTTAAGCTTTCACACACCTCGTTGTACTATTCAACATTATTCCATTTGATACAGTAACTTCAGTTATTCAATATTATAACTTCAGTTACGTTTTATGCTTTTATATAACATATTAACTTCTGTTTTATGCACCTTGTACTTTAACATTTGAAGTAAACCCTAAAAGATTTAAACTATTTAAATTGAAAATAGTGGCTGTTTTTTTTTAACAAGACATCAAAGTAGAAATACACGACAGTTTCAAAAACTCATTTCTTCTTGATTATGATTTATTGTTAATGTCAGTTTCTGTTTAACACTTTACACATTTGTCCAGACATCAGTACTTCAAAGACACAAGGTTTACAGAATATAACTGCTAACCGCAGACTGTAAAGAAATGCTCCAATGCTCAAAGGTGCCTTTAAAAATGCAATTAAATGTGTATAAAAAGCAGTCGACATTAATAAAGTGAAGAATAAAGAATTTGTTTACATTTGTTTTTGTTTTTTTAAACAAAAGAGCTGCTGGTAAAGTAGCTGCTGTAATATAAAACGTTTCAAATGAACGATGTGCTGCTCTTTAATAAAAAAAAAAAACATTGTAGTTTTTGGCGAACCACTTTGGAATATCATTCGCAACCAGTCGAAAGTTTGGACACACCTTCTAACCCCATACTAGAGTACTGGGGTACCACAGGGGACAGTATCCTGCCCTTTCCTATTTGCATAATACTCCCAAGGACTTCCAGTGGAACTCTTCCAGTGTGTTAATGGTGGTCAGGAAGCAGAGCACAGAGGCATAGTGGATCAGTAGGTAGTTTCCTGAATTGTTGCGAGAGGAACCACCCCGTCCTGAATGTGACCAAGACCAAGAAGATGGTGGTGGATCTCAGGAGGACCAAGTCTACACCAAACAAAGTCTGGATGAGGGGGTGAAGATGGTTTAGAGCTACAGATACCTTGGTTCACATCGACAACAGACTGGACTGGAAATGCAAGTGTTTGGAGCTGGTATTGGAGAGAAGGACGTTGTACAATCTGTTAAGCATCATGGAGAACACCACACATCCCCTCCACATCCCCTACTGGCTAAACAGCAGAGCACTTTCAGTAGGAGAACGCTTCAGCTCCACTGTGACAGAGAACGCTACAGGAACCGCGATTAGACTTTTCGTTATCACTGCTCTGTGTCAGGAGACGGGTCTCCTTCTCTGGCTTACAATACATTCTGTCTTCATTGCACTATGGACACATTTATTACAGCCTCTCTTTTATTAATCTTTCAACTTGCTGGTTCATTCTCACTATCTCTACAATTTCCCTTTGTGATTAATAAAGTACTCTCTCTCTTTCTCTCTCTCTCTATCCATGGTCATTCCTGGTTTTTATTTCTTTCTACACTGTAAAACAATACTGAAGGCGTTTATTATCCTCTAAATGAACTTCTCCTCTGCAGCAGAGCTCAGTTTTGGTCTTCATGTGAGACTTGGGGCTTGATGGGTTTTACAAACACACTCAATTATAATACTGTTCTTTGTGTCTTGAAATAATACCTGACTGTTGCTGTTGCTTATGATGTTACTTCAATACCTAATGCCATATGTGTGTGTTATTTCATAGTTTTGGGGGGGGGGGGAATCCAGTACTCCACACACTAGAATGTGAAAAATACTTCCTTAAAGTCGCATCCAAACTGTTGATTGGTACTGTACTACAGACAGGCAAATCATTCATTTCTGAGTGGTTATCGAGGACTTCTTTATAAATTATATCATATTTACTGACATTCAGTAGAAATATTTTTATGGCTTTACATTTTTTTAAATAACGCTTCTTAATATCTAAAATTTCTCTCAGTATTGCAGAAGACATGAAACAAACATTAAAGACAAGAATTGCATATTTTAAAATGAGTGGCTAATACTTTTGCACAATATTATATGTAATAGAATAACATCTCCAAAATAAAACTCTGAACTAAAAACTTTACAGGTTTTTTTCCTGACTCTTTATGTCCAAAGCTTGCTGGTGTGATCGCATGACTGCTTTAGAAATGTACTGATTAGTACGTCAATGATGCTACAACACAAATGCATGAGATTATAACACACTGGGATTACATCACATTTGGATTATAACACCTGGGATTATAACATCTGGGATTATAACACACTGGGATTACATCACATTTGGATTATAACACCTGGGATTATAACCCCTGGGATTATAATGCCTGAGATTATAAAACATTGGGATTATAATGCCTGAGATTATAAAACATTGGAATTATAATGCCTGAGATTATAAAACATTGGAATTATAATGCCTGGAATTACAACACCTGGGATTATATCACCTGGAATTATCACGCCCAAGATAACAATGCCTGAGGTTATAACACATTGGGATTATAATGCCTGTGATTATAACTCCTGCGAGTATAACACATTGGGATTATAAAACATTAGGAATATAGTAGTAATGTTATTATAAAGCGCAGTTTCGTCACTGGCCTCTGTGTTACTTCCTGTTTAAAATATACACGAAGTGTATAGCCAGAAGAGCACCATTCTAAAAGACTTTTTAAAAAATTTCCAATGTATCATTTCCCAATCACTCCAAGTGTTTACATTTACTTTAGAAAGAGAAATAAATGAAATTCAGAGTGATGTATCACACAGAGCAGGTTGACATAATGCTGGAAATGAAATGTGTCACAGGCGGAGCACCGAGGTTGCCATTAAATTTGGAAGTAAAAAGGTTTTGGACTGTACTCAGATTTTTACAATATGTTATATAAAACTGATTTGTTTATGATCAGTAATAATCTTAATGATTATATATATATTTTTTTTTAAATGAAGCTTTTTATTGCTAAACTGGTATGAATGAACCGGCCAGTAGGTGGCGATATGATGTTATTTAAATGTTACCAAAAACGACACGTTAAGAATAACATTAAGAGCTGCGTACTGATCAGAGGAATAGAGAAAACACCAACAAGTTCTATAACACAGAATATGTGGATTAATACAGTGCTCAAGACTTCACGCAAAAGCAAATGCAAAAACGACGCAAAAAAACACGTTCTCGATTTGGCTCTAAACACTGGACTCAGGAGCAGCGTGATATCGATTATAATCTCAAAGTGAACAATTACAAAGCAGGAATTAAACACCTGATCAGCTGCCATCAATCCTAACACACACATAACACACACTAAAGACACACTGGACAACACTGTAATGTTAGCAGTTTTAAACACACACAAGTTAACATTTTCGAAAACATCTCTACAGTTAAAATGCTTTATTTCCAGGCATTTCCCCAAAATATCTTTGTTTTTTTTAAGGAACGCCAAAAAATACAAAAAGAAATAAGCAATATATATATATTTACTTTCAAAAAAGGTATGGATGAACCATCGAAAATATGAAAGGATCCCTTCTAAAGAGATGATGGATGTTGATAGATGTTTCTGCTACTCTGCGCTCTGTGAAGCTCTCATGCAGCTCTAATCTGAAGCTCCGGGTTCTTGATTTCTGAGGCTGGGAACTCTCTCTAAATGAACTTCCTTTTTGTAGTAGACAGTCTAGGCTTTGGTCTTTCCCTTGGAGGACGCTCCTCATGTCAGTCATGTTGATCACAGTAATGCTTCCATGAGGAACATACATTGTACATTCAAAGTTCTTGCAGGTTTTCCCAGACAAGCTTACAGTCTTACGGGAGTGATGGAATCTTGGTTCTCTTAATGTACGTACATCATTCCTTATGTGGGTTTTTATAGTAATAAAAACCCACATAATAATAGTGATTTTTGCTGCTGGGTAGAAATTTTTTTTAATGTGCCCAGAATTCCGAGTGGTATTGTACCTGTGGGAATAATGAAATGATTTCATTGTAAATGAACACATCATGGTTCATTCACAGCAATGGACCAAAAACTGAAACAATCTCCTGGACATGATCTTAGTGCAATATCGTCTCCAGCTCATTTCGAATGAAAAATCCGTTCACCGGTTTATTGTCGTCCCAAATATGAGGTCCCAGTGTATGAAATACGGTGCATAGTTCCCGTTCACCTGCTGATGATGGGCATGGTGGAAAGGAGCCCCGCCAAAGCAGGGAAACATCCTATGCAGAGACCAGGGGAAGTCGTAACCGCAGTGATCCTCCACCGCCAGCCAGATGTTGAGCAGATAGAAGAGGATTTCGCTGACCGGGTGACAGCCCACCACCTCGGTGCTCCACACGGCCAGAACCTGCTGAGACACAAGCTCCACTGCGCTGGAGTCCAAAGCCGTGAGCGCAAAGGGGTGTATGTTCACGTGGTGAGACTGGTGGAAGATCTTGAACAGCCAGGGATTTCTGAAGAACACAACAGGCAGTGGTGCTACCGTTTACCATCATAGCATTTACAGCTTATCTAGTTGCTAGTTACAGTTTTCAGGTCATTAAACTGCAGTGTTTACAGCCCGTGCAGTCACCATTTACTGATAAAGCGTTTACCAGTCATCATGTTTTAAAATTTACGCAAATAATATCAGGAACTAACTTGTTTTACAAGACAGTCCACGTAAAGCGTAATAATAAATGGAAAAAAAGGAAAATTTGACATTCTTTAATCTATATAAATAAAAGAAGGTTTTGTCTGTACATTGGTCAAAACTTGCTCTTTCAAGGATGTATTCACGTTTCTTACACAGTGAAGGACCTGAAACCAGTTTTGAACTGACCAAAATGACCATGTTAAATAAAAGTTATGAGCAGTTTTGCACCAGATTTAAAACAAGTTTTGACAGCAAACTGCGCATAAGTCAAACTGTGGGTGCGTCTTAAATCAACCGCTGGATAGAATTTAATGAATCTTTCAAAGTACTTAGATCTCTGCCTGAAGTTTAATCTAAATGTGGAGTAAAAGTGATGTTATGAACAGTTATGTGTGGGATTTAATAATCTACTTAAAAATAATCTCCTAATGCGCTACTGTTTCAATGTAAACAAACACCTGCACCAATAGATATTAATTAGAAAAGATAAAGTGAATATTTTTACTGGGATTAGTTCATATTTGGTGAGTGGTTTTAAGACAAAACTTCATCTTTATCCTTTTATCTACTTTTTCCATTTCTCATCTGTGATTCACTCTCCGATTACCGAACAGGGAGTGTATTTGTCTTTACCTGCCAACGACGCGTACTAATGCCATATAATAAATATACTAAATTTTATACTAAAATAAAATTTTAAGCATCGGTAAACTGCAGGAAAGAAAAATAATTAATACACAAACTGATGTAGGAGACTAATTCATGGTCCATGTACTGTACTTAACACTATTTATTAACAGGATTAACTTCCATTGTGTAACAGCTGAACTGTGCTTCACTTCTCCTACGCATCATCTCACAAGCCTGTACTCGTCCTCTATCTCATATCTGATGAATAAAAAGTCTTCAGGGAGTGTAATTATACACCTTTGCAATTTTAGTCTCCTGAACATTACATAACTAGTACGGAAAGAAAATATTAACCTGAACATACTGTAATTAATCTGAATGATCATATAGAGGACACAGTTTTTAAAAAATTATATTAACAAGAGTCAGTGTAAAACGTCAAATTGGGGAAGTGTGTGTATTTATTAAGGACAATATGAGGGTGGAGTATGATTATATTATTATGTTATACGGGATAGAGAAATGTGGCCTATTTGAAATACTTATTTTAGTTTTTTTTCCAATGACACAGAGGACTGAGAATGAAGTAATGATTTAATTTGAGTTTTAATTATAAAGCACTAGCTGATGTAACTGTTGTTGATGGTTAAAGAGTTTGAAACAGTTAAAAGGTTAAAAATAATCTGCTGATCTTTAATGTAATCAGTGATATTATTATTATTATTATTATTATTAGAGCTTAAAGCCCTCATTAGTATCTTACGCCTTGTTTACACTAAGTTGTCCTTCTTTGGTCATCAAATATACACTCATATGTTTATACACTCTTATGTTCATACACTGTATACACATAAACTATTACATTCGAGCATGCATTTAACGTTTACTGTTATATATAGTTATGCATATAATAATAATAATAATAATAAAAATAATAATAATAATATGATGATGATGATGATGTGCAGGACCTGATGTCGCGCTCTCACCTGTGCACGGTGTAATGCACCACGAAGAAGAAGGTGTCGAACACGAGCAGGCACGACAGACACTCCGTGCACGCGATGAGCAGCGACGGCGCGGCGGCTCCGGCGGAGCGGGTCCGCGTGTAGCCGAGGCACGCGCTCAGCGGCAGCACGCACAGCGCGTACTTCCAGGCGATGCGCGCGAGGCAGCGGAACCAGGCGCGCAGGCTCACCGGCTTCGCGTGCACCCTGTAGCGGCGGATCCGCGGCACGCGCGGGGCGAGCAGGTCGAGCGCGAGGAACAGCGTCGAGAGCAGGACGTGCGCCGAGAACGCGGCGCACGCGCTCCACAGCGGCGCCGCGCGCACCTCGGAGCTCTCGCGGATCCCGTCCCAGACCGGCTGCAGGAGCGCGCCGCCGCACGCGCGCGCAGACACCGCGCCGCCGAGCATGCTGCTGCCTCTGTGTGTGGTTTTCCCCCCTTTCGATCTAACGGATAACGCGGTCAGCGCGGCGGCGCGCGGCTCTCATCACCTCCGGTCCTGTCCTGCGCGGTGCAGCACTGAGCTCTGTCGAGTCGCAGCCTAAATATAAGAGTGTGTGTGAGTGTGTGTGTGTGTGTGTAAGTGTGTGTTTCCGGTTTTATTCCCCCAGGTCTATAGCGGACGGTCTTACTACTCGAGCACGTAAAAGTTCCTGGAAGATGACGCCATCCTTGCTCATTCATATATCGCGTGCACATCAAAGCGTATTATTCTTAGTTTTGTAACTTATGATCAGTGATTGGTTATTCGGAACAAAAGTGTTTATAGACGTATTCGGGTTCAAACCTACTGTAACACTCATTAGGTGGTCATGGTGGATGGAGTAAGTCCTTAAGCCTGGTGTAAAGAAACATTAATATTTCCTATTTCTAACCGCAATTTCATGTAGCACTGAAAATAAAAATTGCGATTATAGGCAAAGCCATCTACTGAAAACAAAATTGCAAGTTCTGCTGAAAAAGTTACTGGAAGGTGATGTCATCTTTGAATATTTTTTTGGTCATTTGAATATTCAAACATGTTAAACGTTTTTTTTTTTTCTTAACTTTTTAATACAATTTTGTGCTGCCTTTTCAATGCAGGACCAGGAACCGACAGCACTACACAGGTAATCTGGCAGCTACAGATTCCGAGGTCCTCATAGACCTCAAAGATTCCAGGGCTTCAAGCGGCAGCTTCAAGACCCAACCTTGATAAAGGCCAAATCTTTACAATCAGCATAGTGCTATTATTGGCCCACCTTACTGGGAGCTCTGGCATTAGGTATAAAAATCAAAAAATTTGAAACAAATTAAGAATTTTACAGCAAAATGAACTAGGCAGCTTGTTTCGACCCAGAATACCCAAAGTGAGCGATATGAGCAAAGAAAAATATTTACATGCAGAATAACTTGAATCAGAGTGTCAGAAAAGCTGGTGCTTGATAATCAGGTACATTTACAGTTGATTTATGTTTGCATTATGTAATGAACACACATCACAGAAATTTATTTTGATGAACTGGACAGACGCGCAGAGTAATCTGAGGATACACATGGCTCAAAAACATGTTTTAAAGCCAGTGATCCAAAAGCATGTCATCAAAGGTACTACGCTCCAAGTTTAAAAGAAAATAAAAGCGGAAATTCTGCTCTCAGCTCAAATCATTCCACTGGTCTCAAACAAGGATAAGATCAAATATTCAGTGTGAAGAAAAAAAAATAGACTTAACCTTGCTGTTCCAATATTTGTCCAATATAATTATATTTTTTTAATAGAGAGGTTTATATAACGAGGTAATGTGAGGACAGGGCAGGGTTCCTCTGTAGGCTGCTGTAAAGATTCTTTAAAATAACACACTACATCAACTTCAGGCCATCACTAAGTTAAGCGTTACTTACACACTCTCTCTCACTTATCCTGTATAGGATCACTATAGGAAATTTGGGAACAGCAATTAGAATAATCTGCATGCCTTTGGACAGTGGGAGAAAACCGGAGTACCTGAAGGAAACCCACCAAGAACAGGGAGAACATGCACACTCCTTACACACAGTCAAGAGGTGGGAATCGAACCCTTAACCGTTGTCACAATGTTAACCACTCCGCAACAGACCCACCTTACTAAGTATTATAACAATTTAGTTTACAATCATTGCTACAGTGAAACCTTGGATTACGAGCATAATTCTCCTTTAACACTCATAAACCAAATTTAAGTTTTCCATAAGAAATAATGGAAACTCAAATTATTTGTTCCACAGCCCCCAAAAAAATAAATACATAAAAATAATATATACAAAAAATCAAGTAAAAATAAAACAAATTAATCTGCACTTTACCTTTAAAAAAGTACAAATAAATCCTGAAAGGTTTCTGTTTATGTGCGCAGGTGCTGTGTGTGTGTGTGTGTGTGTGTGTGTGTTTGTGTACAGTATGTGTGTAAAGCTAAAGTAAAAGGAGACTCTTACTTTCAGCCCCTCCTGTCTCCCCCTTCTCATCTTATTTCACAAACACAGACATTAACAGAAAGTTCTGTTTTGTTGGAAAAATTAGCAAGGAACATCGCTAATGACACTCGTGTGAGCGATTACTTACGGAATCACTGCTGTAAAGTAAAACTAACAAACGAACCTGCACTTTACCTTTGAAAAGAATCGCGACAGAGCAGTGTTTCTGTGTAGAGCAGAGTGTACACATACACTCACAAGGCGAAAGAGAGTGTGAACCAGCACGTGTTAAATTACGCATGTGCTCACATATTACAACAGGCTGAGGGAGAAAATGGATTTTTAACCTTCTAATGAGACATTCTTTTGCTTATTGTTATAAGAAACAGAATACGCGCTTACAAACACAAAATAAAAAAAATCTATGTTATACTTTAGATAGTGAGTTCATAGATACAGGAGCAGCAGGTTACACTTTAAAATCTGGTATTTTTATTTTCTCTTTAAACTTATTAAGTAAGTAAAAGGAAGTTACTTGTAATGTGTTCATGTTCGCTCGTGCTCTTGCTGAAAACGTACCGGAAGATGACATCATCTTTGCAGATGTTTTTATTGTTTGCATATCAAAAGGAAGCTCTTTTTTTCTTACAGAATAAGATTAATTTTTTATCAAATCTAGTGCTGCCTTGTGAAAGGATGCTACCGAAGCAGGAACCGAGAGCGTTATGCTCGGGCGCTGCTACAGATTCCGTGCCCCCCCTCCCAACCTCGACAAAGCAAAGCCTTTACAATTACTGTAATTACTTCCCAAGTCCAAGGAAAACGTCCTTACTTACCCTCTTAATGGTACCACTGGCGTTATGTGTAAAAGTTAAAAAGTTAGGGTTAGGTCAGGTCAGTGATTGGATATCTGGAACAATACTGCAAAAGCCAGCAGTGCAAAAAGCTGTGACCAAAAATACTACGCTCCAAGTTCATAAGGAAATAAAGGCGGAAATTCTGCTCTCAACAAAGATTCTTTGAAATAACACACTACATCAACTTCAGGCCATCACTAAGTTAAGCGTTACTTACACACTCTCTCTCACTTATCCTGTATAGGATCACTATAGGAAATTTGGGAACAGCAATTAGATTAATCTGCATGCCTTTGGACTGTGGGAGAAAACCGGAGTACCTGAAGGAAACCTACCAAGAACAGGGAGAACATGCACACTCCTTACACACAGTCAAGAGGTGGGAATTGAACCCTTAACCGTGGTCACAGTGTTAACCACTCCGCAACAGACCCACCTTACTAAGTATTATAACAATTTAGTTTACAATCATCACTACAGTGGAACCTTGGATTACAAGCATAATTCTCCTTTAACACTCATAAACCAAATTTAAGTTTTCCATAAGAAATAATAGAAACTCAAATTATTTGTTCCACAGCCCCAAAAAATAAATACATAAAAATAATATATACAAAAAATAAAGTAAAAATAAAACAAATTAATCTGCACTTTACCTTTAAAAAAGTACAAATAAATCCTGAAAGGTTTCTGTTTATGCGCGCAGGTGCTGTGTGTGTGTGTGTTTGTGTACAGTATGTGTGTAAAGCTAAAGTAAAAGGAGACTCTTACTTTCAGCCCCTCCTGTCTCCCCCTTCTCATCTTATTTCACAAACACAGACATTAACAAAAAGTTCTGTTTTGTTGGAAAAATTAGCAAGGAACATCGCTAATGACACTCGTGTGAGCGATTACTTACGGAATCACTGCTGTAAAGTAAAACAAACAAACGAACCTGCACTTTACCTTTGAAAAGAATCGCGACAGAGCAGTGTTTCTGTGTAGAGCAGAGTGTACACATACACTCACAAGGCGAGAGAGAGTGTGAACCAGCACGTGTTAAATTACGCATGTGCTCACATATAACAACAGGCTGAGGGAGAAAATGGATTTTTAACCTTCTAATGAGACATTCTTTTGCTTATTGTTATAAGAAACAGAATACGCGCTTACAAACACAAAATTAAAAAAATCTATGTTATACTTTAGATAGTGAGTTCATAGATACAGGAGCAGCAGGTTACACTTTAAAATCTGGTATTTTTATTTTCTCTTTAAACTTATTAAGTAAGTAAAAGGACGTTACTTGTAATGTGTTCATGTTCGCTCGTGCTCTTGCTGAAAACGTACCGGAAGATGACATCATCTTTGCAGATGTTTTTATTGTTTGCATATCAAAAGGAAGCTCTTTTTTTCTTACAGAATAAGATTAATTTTTTATCAAATCTAGTGCTGGCTTGTGAAAGGATGCTACCGAAGCAGGAACCGAGAGCGTTATGCTCGGGCGCTGCTACAGATTCCATGGCCCCTCCAACCTCGACAAAGCAAAGCCTTTACAATTACTGTAATTACTTCCCAAGTCCAAGGAAAACGTCCTTACTTACCCTCTTAATGGTACCACTGGCGTTATGTGTAAAAGTTAAAAAGTTAGGGTTAGGTCAGGTCAGTGATTGGATATCTGGAACAATACTGCAAAAGCCAGCAGTGCAAAAAGCTGTGACCAAAAATACTACGCTCCAAGTTCATAAGGAAATAAAGGCGGAAATTCTGCTCTCAACTCAAATCGCTCTGTTGGTCTTAAATGAAAATAAGATAAAATATTTGGTGTGGAACAAAAACAATAGTCTTAACCTTGCTGTTCCAATACTTTGGAGGGGAATTGTATTTTTTTTTTAACAGAGAGGTTTATGTAACGATGTCATGTCGGGACAGGATATGGTTCCATTTTAAAGTTTGTGTGAAGATTCTTTGGAATAAGACACCACATCAACTTCAGGCCGTCACTGACTAAGCGTTACTCACTCTCTATAGCGCTTACTCTGTACAGGGTCGCGGGAGGCTTGGAACGCACCCCAGGGGACTCAGGGCATTAGGTGGGGTACACCCTGGAGTGGGTGCCAATCCAGTCCATCACAGGAAACACAATCGCACACACGCTAACACATTATGGGCAATTGAAAATGACAATTAGAATAATCTTCATGTCTTTGGACTGTTGGAGGAGAAAGGAGCACCTGAAGAACATGCAAATTCCACACACACAGACCCAAGGTTTGGAATCAAACCCTCAACGCTGGAGGTGCGAGGCCACAGTGCTTACCACTACGCCCACTGTGCCACCTTACAAAGTGTTATAACAATAATTTCCAATTATTACTGTTTTACTATTTTTGGCCACTTAAAAGGTGATCATATTGAAAAATTGCCATACACCATTCATCTGATTTGTGTAAGTACTGTATATATACTATGTATTTACATTGTTTACAGACATACACTAATCACTGTGATGATTTGTGTTATGGCAGACTAAGTCCTAAAGTCCTAAAGCCTGGTGTAAAGTAAAATACATTTTCTATTTTTAAATCTCAATTTTAAATAGCACAGAAAATAAAACCTGCGGCTTTAAGCAAAGCTGTCCACTGAAACCAATGTCGTCTTGCTAAGCAGCTCTAATGCCAAAGTTGACCAGAGGGTGTTTGGTAAAAAAAAAAAATTATTTAAGAAAATGAAAGGTAAGGGCGTACTGCTGAACAAAACATTCTTTTTGCCAGATAAACCAGTCTTTTTGACGTGGCAGAACTGCAAGAATTAGAGGGGAAAAACATGCATGAAATTCAATTCCTTCGTATATACGATAAAGATCTTGTATTTAATGGTTCTCTGGGAGTTTAGGAATGTCAGAATTATAATCATTAGCACAGGTTTCACTTTTCACCCAAAATAACGAATGCATTTCAAGTCACTTGCTATTACTTAAGTTTGAAGAGAAAAAAAAAACTGATTTTAAAAGGTAATCACTTTTTTTTTGATGAACTGGCTTTTTTGATGAAATATGCTGTTTAAGTGTTGTGGAACGATTTCAACACTAGTGAAATGGTTTTATTAATAGGGAAGAGAGCTGCTGCTTCTCAGGGAAGACAGGAAACTGCTTGGGGCCTCAGGCCAGTAGGGGGCCCCAGAAAGCATACACGTTTATTTATTACATTGGAACCTTGAATTACGAGCATAATTCATTCAGGAAGCAGGCTCGAATTTCAAACCACTTGTAAACCAAATCAAATTTTCCCATAAGAAATCATGGAAACTCAAATTATTCATTCCACAGCCCAAAAAAAGGAATACATAAAAATAATAAACAATGCACTTTACCTTTAAAAAAAAGTAAAAAATTAATCCCGACAGATAAGTTTTTCTGTTTATGTGCGCAGGCGCTGTGTGTGTATATGTGTGTGTGTGTGTGTGTGTGTGTGTGTAAATCTAAAGGAAGCTTCCCCTCTCCCTTTTCTCGTCTTACACAGTAACCCTTCCTCCACTCTTTTCACACATGCGCGCACACAATGGAAACACTTTTATCGAAAAAATAAACAAGAAATCTCTGTAATGACACTCGATTAATCAACACACTAATGAAATCACTGCTGTGAAGTAAAAATAAAACAAATGAACCCAAATGAGACCTTTAAAAAGAATCGCAACAGAGCAGTGTTCCTGTGTAAAGCAGAGAGAAAGAGGGTGTGTGTGTGTCTGTTTGTGAAGGCTAAAGTAGGAGGGGTCTGTGTGTGTGTGTGAGACGGTGTCCAATGACACAAAGAGCAGGCTGATACAGAGAGAGAAAACCTTTAGAGAGATCTTTAACCTCTCTAATGAGACTTGCTTTTGCTTTACACACGCATACAGACACAAAATAAAATATGTTTTACACACACACACATGGTCACAGTGTTATAGTAAACAGCACACCCATGCACGGATGTTGATTATACCAGTAAGAGACGGCACTAAGACCGGGCAGGGGAGACGATTACCCACAATTCCGCAGCGTAAGAGAGAGAAAAAGCGTTGGCTCAGTTGTGATCACATGACGCTCAGTGTCAAAACAAGAAGCGAATGCGTGATACATGATACTCGGTATTCGTAAACCAAGACTTGTTCGTTTTCCAAGTCAAAATGTTTTTAAAAAATTTGCTCGTCTTGCGGAACACTCGCAAACCGTGTTACTCGTAATCCGAGGTTTCACTGTATTTATGAAATATGGGATGGGATGAATGCTAGTTGGTGAGGCCCCTACAAATTTTACAACAGACAACAAACAATAAGCTGTGGTGTGGTCACGGATGGATCTGCGTCCATCAAAGATTCTACAGCACAGCTCAGCCAATCAGATTTCAGAACTAAAGAAAGCTGTTTTTCAAACACTAATCTCATTGTTAAAATGTAAAACAGTCAGCTGGTTTGGGTTCCAATAGTTTGTTTACAGGACAAGCAGCACTCACAGAATCACTCGTACCATGTACATGATTTCTCTTGTTCCAGCTGTGAGGAGGAAAAAAAAACTTTCCTTAATTACCCCGAGAAAAAATAGAGAAGGATGAGGTTACAGATCCAAGCCTAGTCCTCCCACATTAATCTCAATGTTTCTGGGAAATGAAAACAATACAGTGCAATTTACACACTGGCAACTTTTCTCTCAAAGGAAAAGAAAAAAAACAAGAAAAAAGAAAAAAAAAGGCTGGTTTTACCCCCTTTAGAATATAGTGTAGTCGAAATTTTTGGACATGTTCATCTGTAGCCGGGAGCGTTTTATCCTGCTATTAATGTGGAAATGTGAAACCATCCTCTTATGTGATAGTTACATAATGGCGACCTCATTCTTTTGGAAAGCTGGGAACTTTTTTTTTTCACAAAAGGGAGTCAAATAAAAGATGACAGTTCATTAGATGTCCTTTGGTATCTTCAGAAATAAGTGATGTTTTATGAGTAACAGATCACTGGTGCATATTTTCTTTAGCACAAAAATACTTTGATGTGAGTAATTTAATACTGACGTCCATCTGTCTTGTGCTTTAATAGAAATTATTTATTTACAATTTACAGTAGTGTTCAAAATAATAGGAATGCGTTTAAAAAATGAGTAAAGCTCAAAATCCTTATAATAGCTTTTATTCCCATATACGCAAATGCATTGGGAACACTGCACATTCTGTTCTAAATCAAGACATGAATTAAAAAATTTATCAAATTTAATATTAATTTACAGAAAGTGAAGAAAAGGTGAAATGTTATTGTGTTAAAAAAATAGCAGTGTCTGCATTTTTCTTTACAAACTCAAACACTTACTGTGTAAAACTAAACTATTCTTAAGGATTAGTTTTTCTTGTGAATCACGAAACTAATATTTAGTTGTATAACCACTGGTTCAGAGAACTGCTTCACATCTGTGTTGCATGGAGTCGACCAGCTTCTGGCACCTGTGAGCAGGTATTCCAACCCAGAACAATTGCACTACACATCACAATTCCTCTGCATTTTTTTGGGTTTGCCTCAGAAACAGCTTTTTTTTTGTTGCTGTTTTGTCACCCCCACAACTTTTCTATTGGATTAAGGTCCGGGGATTGGGCAGGCCACTCCATGACGTTAATCATGTTGATCTGGAACCAAGATGCTGCTCGCTTAACTGGGGTGTTTGGGATTAGTTTCATTGAAACAGCCATTTCAAGGGTGTTTCCTTTTACGGCATACAGTATATGACCTCTTTAAGTATTTTGATGCATTCAAACTGATTCATGATCTCTAGTATGCGATAAATAGGTCGAACACCATGGTATGAGAAACACCCCATATTATCATGCTTGCGCCACCATGCTTCACTATCTTCACTGTGTACTGTGGCTTAAATTGAGTGTTTGGGACAAACTTTCTGTAGACCTCAAACCCAAAAAGAACAATCTTGCCTTCACAAAATGTTGTATTTCTCTTTAGCCCACTCAATGTGTTCTTTGGCAAATTGTAACCTCTTCAGCACGTCATTTTTCAAACAGTGGGACTTTGCGAGGGTTTCTTCCTGATAGCTTGGCTTCAGATAGTCGTGTTTTATTTGTTACAATATTTATAGATAACTTTGGACCTGCTTTGATCACTCTAAAGCTGATCATTGGCTTTGCCAGAGTCTTTACTAGAGTCTTTATTTTGGCTATCCTTCGGTACATTCGAATGGTCGTTTTTCTTTTTGGTTGCCATTTTAAAGCATTTGATATCTGAGCAGCCTATCTTTTTTTGCACTGTTTTATATGTTTTGCCAAAAATATTGATTGATCTTGTTAGTGATGTTGGACTGCTATTATTTGAACATGACTGTCTAATCGTATAACCACGCTTCACGCCCGTCAAGCAGGAATTTCTACTCCTGCACCATAGAGAGCATCCTGATGGGAAACATCACAACCTGGTTTGGAAACAGCACCATGCAGGACAGGCGAGCTCTACAGAGTTACAGCTCTGATCAGCTGAGCGCATCATCCGTACCGAGCTCCCTGACCTGCTCTCAATCTACAGCAAGCGGTGCTGGACCAGGGCCAGGAAGATAGTGAAGGACCCCAGCCATCCCAACAATGGACTGTTCTCTCTGTTGCGGTCAGGAAAGCGATTCCGCTCCCTGAAGACCAAGACTGAGGAGGAGCTTCTTCCCGCAGGCAACAACCACACCACCACACAGGTCTAATACCATCTTTTTAACATTCAAAATTGACTGGACATTTATGGACACTATGGACACATTCATGCACACTTACATATTTATATTTTCATTTCTGGACCATTGCACAAGACACTTTAATAAGACACTTTTTATGCATATTTCCAACCCTTTTAATTTTCTTCTTAATTTCTATAAATTTTTCTTCTATATTTTGCTATATCGTGAATGTCTGTATTTGTACAGTTTTTTTTTATCCTAGTTAAATTAACTTTCTATCGTATCTATCTTTTTATTTATATTTATTTCTTCTCTATAAGCTTTTATTTTTAAGGTCACTGGCGGTCGTATAAGCATTTTACTGCATATCGTACTGTGTACTGTGTATGACTGTGTATGTGACAAATAAAATTTTAATTTGCTCATTTGATATTTAAGAGACATTAACACATCACACTGGGGTACTTTTGCTTTTCATTTTCTTTTATAAATTTTGCTGTCATTCAGACTGCACAAATGGATAATGTGTGAAAAAGCATCCATGTAAGACCCAGAGTGCATAATGAGATCCCTAGTTCCCAGGGACTATCTGACCATTTTGATTCATAGACATTCACATACACATTCCATACAAATTTAAATAATTATTTAGATTGACTGTAAAGCTGCTTTGCGACAATGACAATTGTTAAAAGCGCTATACAATTGAATTGAATTGTTGATTGTTGTGTTCTCTCATCACAAGCAATACAGTACAACACATGTGATGCTGAACTACAGTTTAGGAGATCTTGACGAGGTCAAATCCCAACACTGCCACTGCTGGACTCTTGAGCAAGGCCCTTACACCTCAATTACTCAGGTGCTCATTAATTTCTCATCTTTATATAATTTATACAGTATAAATTATAGTAACGCAGGTTGCTCTAGTATAGTCTTCGTTTCATCAATAATAATGACGAAAAATATGGGTTGACGACCTTTTCCCCTGCGACTACGACGAGACGTCACAGATATCAATAAACAGAGACAGTGAAGAAATCAGCATAAAAATATCGTTGACGAAATAAATACCACAAACCTGAAGAGACGAATCAAGGCATCCCATAATAATCACCCAGTTTACAGCCTCTTTGTGGTAATTATGTGTTGTTATATGTGATGCTTTTTTTCTTTTCTTTTATAGCTAAACCGTTACCAAACCCATTAAGCTAATAGGCTAGCAAATGATCGTCTTAAAATAATCCAGCATCTTTGTGCATGTGTGTGTATACTTATACACACATTAACAGCTTGCATTGTTAACTGCAAAAACCTTTTTATTTTTGAAATATCCAAGATGTTATAATGGGTGTGTTCTTTCCACATGTGAAAGATTGGGCTATTCCTGAGTCGGGGAAACGTTGCCTGGAACAAAAGAAACACTGTATTCAGGCAGCAGAGCACCTTCGGCTGCAGTGTTGGATTCGGACCAAACGCTGCTTGGAATTCGCTTGATTTTCCTTCAGTAGCAGCTCCGCTGGAAGCAGTGGTCATTACAGCGACAGTTGTGGTGTTTGTGATGGTAGTAGCAGCTGCTAAAGAGGTTACTTTGACAGTCACAGAAAAGTAGTTAGACTTACGGTACTGTGCAAAAGTCTTGACCCCAGGTGGCCGAGCAGAATCAGGTGCTGCGTTAAGGTCGCAGTCTCTCCTCGAGGCGTGGGTTTGAATCCTATTTATAGGCAGTGGTGGCTCAAGCGATTAAGGTTGTGGGTTATTGATCGGGGGTTTGAGCCCCCGCTGCTCTAGGGGTGCTGTGAAAAATAATTTCACTGTGCAGTAAAGTACATGTAACATTGTAACTGAATATATATGTATATACTTGTAAAATAAAACAATAAACAAACAAGAAAGCATGGAGCTTTAGAAATATACATTTAGTTTCTAAAGCTCCAGACTTTCCTGTGTGTTTATTTCTTTCATTTCTTTCCTTGAGGAATAGTTCTCCAGGCTTCCTAAAGCCTTCATTTTCATTCCAGTCCCTGCACACAAAACATTTAATCTCATTTCTTTCATTTAATCTACATAATTGTATGTCATTTAATATGAAGAATTAAGTGACTGCATATAAGATTTAAAGATGTACTAAGCTTTAAATATTTTTTACTAACCCTGGAATAAAAAAATCCTTCTCCATGTTGATGAAAAATGGGTTGAAATCACGTTTTAAATGCTTTATCTTCCAACCAATTTTACTGGAATTGTCATTTCCCCAGGTCTTTACAAAATGTACTTCTTTTGCTCTAAGTTTTACTCCTCCAGGTCCCAGCCTGCCGATGTCCAAACATCGGGCGTTACAGCAATTGTGCACTGATTCTTTGTTTTTCTTCTTCTAAACTTCCTAAATACATATGGGAATCAACCTGAATGTTGTTTACTGTCATCCAAGTCTTCCTTTTTACTAAATCCATTTAATTACTTTTAAGCCCCAGAGGAACCCTGTAATAACAAAACGAATACTCGATTTCCTGTTCAGCTATTTTCTGAAATTCTGCTCCTGAAAAAAAAATCTCAAGTTTCCCATGAGTTCATCTGAACTCATGTTCCAAAATAGATAATTTTAACTCCTGTGTGTCTTACAGACTTCATCACATTCTTAAAATGTGAATTAAAGTATAAATCCAGTGGAATGGCTTTACCCCTAAAGAACACAAACACCCCAGTAGATTAGGATCGATGTTCAGATTTCAGTGATTGTCTGAAAGCAACAAAAGAACCGAAGCTCTCAAACACACACATCCATTATAAACAGTCATGCTGATCTCCATTAGTAACACTACACGCTGCAGGAAGTTGTTGTGCGTTTGTTTCACAAGTTTCCTGATCTCCCACAACACCTGAGCTTGTGAATGGATGCATAATAAAGTGAAATACTTGGCTATATACTAAAAAGCAACCACCACCATTCATCCATCACAACAATACATACATGTGCTTGTTGAACATCCCAGTTCTGAGGATTAAAGCCATGATTTTTCTTCATGTTCTCTGGGTGTTTATGATAGATATATGACTATCATAAGCTCCGCCCACCCCACACCAGGATTTATAAGCTCCGCCCTCCACACACCAGGTACCTTTTATCTGCTTATAACTTCCAGAAACACTTTTGTTTTTTTAGTACAGCTGTATTCACCTCAAAACCTGGTTTTCTTCATCTCTCTTGAAATTAATAGAAAAGAAAGGGTTACCAATGAACTACTAGCAAACTAATGTTATTTTTCTCTGTTCTGACACTGGAGACTCCTTCCGTCTGTCACCTTATCAATGATATTTAATCCATTTATCATCAGCAGAGCATCCCCCATGAAGGTGCCGTTACTACAGTAATAATAATACATTAGAGAACGTGTGCATTCATGTGAACCTAGTAAATGTGGTGGAGGAAAATTAACACCTTCTGACCAATCAGAATCCAGACTTTAGCAGCACTGCACTTTAATTAAGCAATGTCACACTCAAGGTTGTGTTGCTAAGGTTGTTGGCACGAGGACGCAGACAGAGTACTAAAAATATCACAGCCATGCTGATATTCAGTACAACAGCACAACCTCAAATGTGATATCGCTTTCATACAACAGTTCCACAAACACTATTTATTATCAACTAATTATGATTTGTTTCTTTACTTAACCAGTTATTTTGCTCCGCCCACACGTATCCTTCTGCACCTGGCGGAACTAACTAACCACAACTGGTGAAGCTAGCGAGCGACAGTTGGTGTAATTAACAGGAGGTGAGTGTGGTGTTAAACTCTTAGCGGTACTCTGTAGCCTAAAGGTAAGGAGAATAAACCATGGAGGTGGTGGACAGTCCTGAGAACCTCACCAGACTTACTTTATATTTATTAATTATTAATATATTAATTACACCAAGTAGTGCCCTTGATAAGGGGTTAGAGAGGGATTTGGGATTCAGCCTTGTGTTAGATGTCTGTGAAGATTCTCAATCATCATGACAAGGTTGTTTGGAAGTTGAGCCATGCCAAATTGTTAGGTAGAGACGTTTTACAAAAATCCTAGTAACTTCTTTAGTTTGAGGGAGGTCGTAAGTTCCACATATATTTATGCTCCAGGGTCAAAGATCCCCCTCGGACCAAAAGGCTTATGTGAACAATGGAGAAGTTGGAGGGAGAGTCAATAGAGAGTGTGAGGGGGAGACAGTTGTTAAGAACCAGTAATAGAGATAGATTAGGGAGAGCCAATAAGTTTTAACAACCAGAAAGATCAGGGGAGTGCTTAGGAGTGGCTTCCCTGATGCACCTCTGACCTCTGAAGAGGTCGAGATCTTCCTGGGGATGGATGAAAGGGCGGCATTAAAAATAGGAGACAGGTTGTAAAAAATAAGAAATTAGATCCAATTATTTGTCACATGTACCTTACAGCATAGTAAAATGATTTTCCAGTTAGGAAGCTGGGGTCAGAGCGCAGGGTCAGCCAGGATACAGCGTCCCTTAAGCAGATAGGATTAAGGGCCTTGCTCAAGGACTCAACAGGGGCAACTCAGCAGTGCTGGAGGGCTTGAACCCCCGACCTTCAGATCAGTAACTGCTGATTTTGGTCTGAAGTTTTGCTCTTTCTGTGCTGGTACAATCCCCAAATTTAGAGTTTGTCTCTGAAGACTCTTTACTGCACTGGACTGCATATATTATATTGTTTTCTTATGTTTTGGTGTCCGGCCTCCGGGCCAGACGAGTTTCTTAGTGAATTAGTGGGTTTAAAGTAAACTGTCATGTAGTGTTTTACAAAAAAACACTCCACTCCCATCTGTTGGATCTGGAAGCAATTTTCTTTAAAAGCCCACTTACGATATCCTCAGGCATTGAGAACTGCTTTCAGATGCTTGTATTCCTTCTTTTTAGTTTGAAGGGAGGTACAGTAGGGATGTTTTCTGTCCTGTGGTGCAGCAGGATGACGATGACACCCACAGTAATTTGGTAGTGGGAGTCAAACCACAAGCACTAGTCTGTGTGCATGACTTTCCTTGTGTTAGAGACTTTGTAGCTCATATTAGTCATAAACAGAACAACGTGGACGGTTCAGAGGCGATTCAGAACGACTTTGAAGTAATTAGGGCAGAGACGGCGTGTTGTTTAAGACGACATAACGTTATCAGATGTGTGTTCTTACTGAAAGTGCTTCTGTGACTGGTTGTGAATGTGGGTTTTGGGAGACGCTGCTCTCTCCTCAGTACTGCGGACCGTACAGACCTACTCTCACTCAACAGTTAGTGTAATTAGACACCGTAGAGCACCTGGGACGCTGCGTGATGCATATTAGCATCTCAGTGCTTTTAGCGTCCATTATCAGCAGTCGTGGAAATCCACTAATCCAATCAGATTACTCTGAACTAACTGTTGTAACATGTGGATTTAGATTTTTATTAAATAAACATGTTGATCAAGTAAATCACCAGGAATACGAGACGGAGGGATCAACTGTTTAGTTGGACAAATAGAGTATATAGCGTATAAATAGAATATAAATAGCCTAAATAAATAGAGTGAGGAACTTTCTTAAAGTTCTCTATGTTTTAGATCTTGGCTTTGGTTAGTTGTAACCTGATATTAATTAATAGTTTAAATAATGTAACACTTTTTTAAACCTTAAAACAAATGACCTGTTTTACTTGATATTGACCAAATGTGAGGCCAGGGGTAGCTCAGTGGTTAAGGCATTGGACTACGGTTCGGAAGATCCCAGGTTCAAACCCCACAAGCACCAAGTTGCCACTATTGGGCTCTTAACTCCCAACTGCTCAGATGTATAATGAGATAAAAAAGATGTAATGGATAAGAGTGTCTGCCAAATGCAATGTAACATCTTCACCATCAGAAAAACTTTAAAATTAAAAGCAAATCAGGCAGGTTTGTGAAAAATGTTTTAATCAATTCTTTAGTCAAAGGTGTCTGAAAATTTCAAACATTTACAAATTTAACAGTCCATAAGGTTTTGCAGTGATTTTTTAATACACAATTTAGTCATTTTTTAATGTATACCTTCTAATTCTTTCTTACTTTCCAACAAAAAGTCACCTGTAGAAGGAGGTAGAATTTCCATTTTAGAACGGCCTGCATCGAGCAGACAACAACTAAAGAGATTGCAAAAATAACATGAATTAAGAATTGCCCAAAGTATAATTAAACCCTGGAAGGATGGAGATGAACCCCTCAACTTCACCGAAGAAAAAAACATCCTAAATGAACATGACGGGAGATCACTTAAACGCTTGAAGTCACAGGATAAAAAAACAAAAACTCCAGAAAAAAAATCAGAGTTTTGTTTAATATAAGTGAAAGTAAAAACATTTCCATACACACACAATGTGATGAGAAAGGCTTTAGTTTGCTAGAAAGGATAAAGACTGGAATTCGGAGCGATGGGGGGGAAAAATGATCATGTGACCTGATTGAGTGCAGATCTAGTCTATTCCAGAGTGATGGGCGTGTCAGGGTACCAAGGGAAGCGCATGATGTGATCATAGTGTCCACTGTACGAGCCTCTGGAGACAGTGTTATGATCTGGGGTTGACCAGTTACTCAGGTCTAGACTCAGCAACGTTATGGGGCCGTATCCCAGGTCTCAGAGTGTGACCGAGCAGTTCAGGGAGTATGAGGAATCATTTACACACACAAACTGGACACCACAGTGTGTGTACAATCAAAGCTAAAGGTTATGTATTCAGATGTTGTGACAGATCTATATCCGATGATACGGACAAAACAAGTCGTTTAGGAATGTGTACTGGAACTTTTTTATTTTTGGAAAACTATATAAAGAGAGTTGCCAAGACAACCAGCATATCCTTAGGGACATGAAATATGGTCTTGAGTATTAAATCCGTGAAACAAAGGTTTGTTTTTCTCCCCCAGTGCAGAAGCGGGTCACGATTCTCTTCTGTAGTAATACAGTGAAAAAACTATGAGAGACTATGAAACAATGTAAAAATGTAAAAGCTTGAATTGACAGGGGTTCAAACATATTAATAACAAACAATAACACACCCATTCAGCTTGATATCTGGCATCTCGTGTTAGAGATGTCTCTGCTTGCCTTTTTTTTTATCTGTCTTGGAGTGTTCTTCATTCGAAAAAAAAACAAAAAACATAAAAAATAATCTTCAGTACGGAAGGTCAACCTTCTGTCCAGCTTCAGGCTTTTTGTTTTGACATCAAAATAATGCTCAGTTTTAAACACAGGTCTGTGTGAGGGTGTGTGTGTGTGTTTGTGGCGAAAACACGTGCATAAAACCCCCAGGACTTCACTCGAGGCTCAGAGCGAGAGCAGAAACGTCAGCTCTGTAACTCTGTGATACCCGTCGTCTCCCTTCAGCGTCAGTCCATGTTCAGGACGTCCTCAGCTAGGAGCTCCGTGGGCTTGGACGCGCTCCTGGAGTCGAGGAACATGCGCGGGATCTCGCTGCCGAAGTAGATCTTACTGTTCGTCGCTATGGCTTTGTACTTTATCAACTGCAGGTACTCGGGCGTCAGCTTCATCTGGGAAAGGAAATGTTCGTTTTTTAAATAAAATACATTTCATGAAGGCTGGTGCGGTAAAGTCGTTACTGCGTACTTTCGCTTTCCACTTTCCTTTGCAAAAGAAAGCGAGATAAGATTAGAAAAGCAAATTAGTAACGTTCACAAGAATGAAAAATTTTTAAACTTTAAGTTAAAGCCGATATTTGTGAAGACGCTCGGTTTCATTTTGGCAGGAAAAATTCAGTGTGAGAAATTCCACACGGAGGCAGCGTACACAGTATACGATACGAAGTGAAATGTTTATACGACTGCTGATGACCTCAAGATTCAAAAGGGAAGGTTCTCAGTGTGAAGATAAGAGAAATTACAAATTAGAAATATTTAAATAAATGTACAAGCAATAAAAACTATGAAAGCATAATACTGGAATAAAATGTCTGTGATTTGGCCTTTTTAACTGTGCGCCTTTTTATTTATCTTCCGAATGAAGAACAAAGGATGTGTTGGAGTGCATTGAAAGTATTATTGAGAGTATATTGTATACAACAACACAATGTGCAGACAGAGAAACCTGGAAACCTTCAGAAGCTAAAACAAAAAGAAAATTAAATGCAGATGGATAAGGAACACTATTCTGTTTATATCATACAGCTAGAGCTATAATTGTGAGTGGGTTCTTTCTTCATATCTGGCAGAATTCGAGTGAAAACCCAGGCTTGGTTTTTACCGTGCGAATGCGCCACACAGGACTCAGATGTTGGAAGCAATTTCTAAATCCCTAGATAATACTAATCCCGTGTGAATAGGGTTTAGGACAACTGTACCTGTATACTGTACATCTGAATCTGTTTAACTCTTTTTAAAACAAGATGCCTATAAAACAAAGTTCTGTGAACACTCTGATTTTATAAAAATGGTTCGTTTGAAGCTAGAGCTTTAATTGAATAACTTCTCTAAATGGGAGGGGCATCGCCTCTCGTCAATCACAGTGACACTAAATAGATGGATAAATAGATAACCCATCAATAACGTCAATGTGCATGCGGAATCGAGTGTTTTCCTTTCCTGTTACGCCACCCTGTGATGCGTAAGGTTAAAAAAATGATTAGTATTGGCGTCACGTGTCTGAGGAATCATGTTACAGACCATTGTTGGTCGCCTTCTTAACCTCGTTAACTCCCCTGTCAATTACAGCGAGAATACCTAATAACGGCGTCTGCGAGCTCATGAAACATGTCTCTCATCAGTTAAAGAGAAAGTTCCCAGGTGGTGTTTTTTTTCCCCCTGCAGCCTGTGAACGTTCTAATCCAGGTCCATTCAGAAATCTGACTGTAATTCAGTAAAACTTCAGTTAAGTTAAGGCCATTCAGGAGGAGATTAGAGAGAAATAAATAGACAGAGATGGATAGAGTGTGTGAGAGAGTTTGTAAACAGTGAAGGGAGAGACATGAAATCTAATAATTAAACGCGAGAAGAGGAGGAGAGGAGGAGGAGAACGCCAGGCTGATTTATTGGACGCCCTTCAGGGGACACATGGCCGACATCTTACCTTGTTGGCTTCAGCTGCTCTCTGAGACGTGTAAAACTCTGCATCTGCTTTCGCTTTCTGCCGAGCAACAAACGCGCTGTCTGTAGAGAGAGAGAGAGATCCCAAAATGATTTGGAAGAAGATAAACACTCTTCACTCTTCATGCAATCAGCCCGAGGATAATAAATCACCCCTGTGGAATTTTATTAGTCACAAAAACATGTTGAAAGATCTTGAATGGAGCGGGAACGAAGACACGACCACCAGCTGCGGAGGGAGTTTTAAACAGAGAATTATTGGCAGGAAAAAAATTACAGAAACAAAATAAAATAACACGGTAAATTATTTTAAGTCGTGTATATGGCTTTAACGATACATCGAAACAACTTTTACATTCGGTCCAGATTACGGCGGAGCGCGGAGGACGCGTGGGAACACTTTAAACAGGGACGTAATGAATCTGTGCCACATCCTCACATCTACTGTACACGAGCACATCCAATTAAAAACACCCTGCGAATTCAAGGCAGCGAGACCGAAGGTGAGGAATGTTAGAGATGGAGGAGGAGGAAGGTCTAAGAGGAGGGTGAAGAAGACGGGGTAGATAGAGTAGACAAAAAAAAGATGAAGATTAAAAATATAGCTCTTATAATTGGTGTGCCGTAATTAAAGCTAAAGGCAATGGTACTGTAAGGTGTGATTTAAATAATCAAATTTAATTATATTTATATGTTTTAAGACTAATTTGAATTGTTTGTTAAACTGTTCATATAGAAAATGCATATTTTCTATTAATCTAAAAAAAAAAAAATAGTAAAGTGCAGTGACTTCCAGTCAGTTTATACTGCTTCAAATAAATAAAAAGATAAAATATTCTTAGAGTGAAGTGAAAATAAAATCACGACAGTGGTATTACATCATCTTCATATCGTCACAAAAGAGCGATGAAATGAGACACGCTGTTAAACTTCGTCCTGTGGGCGGAGCCTGCTGCAGAGCGAGGAGCAGACAGTGTGTGGCCACGCCCTCGGCCCAGATGCTGATGTAAGTGGAAGAGAATTTGCGACTGGAACACGAGCCTTAACCCGAGCAGCTTCTCCTTTTAAAATAACCCTGGATGAACCGAGTCCAACAGCGCCGCCACAGTTAAGCCATTCGGTTTTTAACACCTTACCGAGTTGGGCCACAAAGAGGCCACACACACACACACACACACACACACACACACACACAGAGCACCACGGCTACAAGGGAAACATTTATACACAAAGTCAGAGTGAGAAACAAAGTCAGATACAAATCTTTAAGGGTCAAAACGCTTTTGTTTGTTTCTTTCCTCACAGCATGTGTGTGTGTTTATGTTCATCAGCTCAAACGTCTCGCTGTTTACAGTAACTCCGGGACACAGAGAGGGAAAATGTTCATGGAGGAAAATTATGCTTTTTTTCAGTCTGCATTAGAAAACCGCGCTGCAGTCCGCCTGTGCTGGATGTCCATGAATTCACACCAACGCTTTATGACGTGTGAAATGAATAATGTAAATATACATATATAAATAAATTATTTAGTTATTTATAATACCTTGCCAGGAAACATCATTCCAAGCTCGGCACTGCTTCCTAACGATGCTTCATGAGAAGGTCATGAGCGCCAGGGGAAACTGTGTTAGTAACAGATCTCCACCTCCTTCATCACTGACTTCATATCAACTCTTTGTAAAGCTTGTTGCTTTCTTCTGATTGGTCAGAAGGTTTATATCAAAGCGCTTGTTCTGATACGTGTCAGTATGGTGATTTTTTTAATGTCATTTATTTAGTAATTTATTTAAAGTTTAAGGAGGGAGTCTCTAGTGGAGAGGAGTTCAGTGCCTCACTTCGATGCCCGCGCGGTCGATTG
Organism: Clarias gariepinus; assembly: GCF_024256425.1. Taxonomy (NCBI): domain Eukaryota; kingdom Metazoa; phylum Chordata; class Actinopteri; order Siluriformes; family Clariidae; genus Clarias; species Clarias gariepinus. The sequence goes on from NC_071120.1 coordinate 27,853,756, forward strand.
AAATATCTTTCCTGAAACAGATGTAAGATGATAACGTTATCATAACAATGCTGCACGTCCACGCTGTACTTACACTCGCTCTGACGGCGGCAGGTAGCGTTAGCCCGCTAAGTTAAACACGCTTAAATTAAAATGTCTAAAGCGTGGCTGTATTTCACAAACAAAGAAGTCTGACGTGATCGTGACGTGCAACAAATGTCTTTCAACAACTGCTTATAATGCGGGAAACACGTCAAATCTAATGCAACACGGAGGACACGCGACAACTTCAAACGATTGGCGACGTACCTTCGATTTCAGAGATCTTTTTTTCTGTCTCCTTCTCCATCACCTTCTGTCCAAACTTGATCACGGACACTTGAGCGATCTTCTCTGCCTCTGAACACACAACACACATGTATATCCATATCTATATCTATATATATATATATATATATACACACATACACACACACGTACAAAATAAACTACGCTCTGATTGACAGTGCTGCTCACCAATCACGGCTCGCTTCCTCTCAGTCTCCGCCTCCTTCTCCACCACCTTCTGAGTCTGTGCGGCGATCAGCAGCTTGGTGCGCTCAGTTTCCCTAACACAAACACACAAAGTTATTAAGACAAGCTCTAGTAATTCCCAAAAGATCTGACTCAGCATATAAAAAATAAACACACACACACACACACACATCGAGATCTCTGAGAAGAAATCCTTCAAATCACATGAGCACTAAAGCTCTCTCTCTATCTCACTCCCACACACACACACACACACAATGTATAAACAAGCCTTTATTTGGGGATTAGGTTAAAACATTACACACCACACACACACACACCTTCCCATGCTGCAAAGTGGTACAGTCTGACCCACCTTTCCTTTACTGGATTGTACAAAATAAAAACATCTTTGATATTTATTCCTATTATATTCTCTACGTTTGAGGTTACCACCTCAACAGCATATGTTCTGTTCTGTTATGTCGTTGTTGTCGCACTGTCACTTTGTTGTTGCTCGTTTGCACATTTGCACGTGCACTTTATGTTGTCTGTAAAACCTGCAGATAGTCTTCCTTAGTTAGTTCGTTTTTTGTTAATTTATGTTGTAATTTATGTTAGGACTATCCGTCTTGTCACTGCTAGCCAGCTAACTAGGCCTCTTAGTTAGATAGTTTAGCTTCTCTGTTAATTTATGTTGTAAGTTTATGTTGCATGTAGCACCTTGGTCCTGGAGGAACGTTGTTTCGTGTCACTGTGTACTGTGTTTACTGTGTGTTTCAACTGTATATGGTTAAAGTGACAATAAAGCCTACTTGAACTTAAACTTATGAAGCCAAAGAATAATAAAAAAAATGCAGCTTGTCCAAGTCGCTGTTGCTATAAAAACGTTACGAACGTAATCGTGACATTGTGCTTGCTGTAAACAACATGCAACTTACATGAGCTCGTAGTTTCTGCGGATGGACTCGGGGATGTTGGGTTTAGTCACACGGACAGCCTGCGAAACACAAACAAGGGAAGAGAGACAGAATGATGAAAGAGTGTATAACGAATAAATTGTTATGCTATTAAGAAGCCATTAAAAAGTACTTCAGGCTCGACAAAAACAAAAAGGGAAAACAGTGAGTGCATGAAACAGCAGGAGAGAGAAACTAAGGAGTGTTAAATCCGCAGGAACACGACATCACCCTGTGGCTGAGCTCATTCTGCTTCTAGTGGAAAAAAAAGTAAAAAAAAAAAAGAAGAAAAAAAACTGAATTAAAGGAGTTTGGCACAGCAGCCTCTATTTACTGGAAGTCACGGAGGACGAGAGCGGCAGGGGGAAGGAGGAGGTTCAGACGCGGCTTATAGCGCTGACAAGAGTGTTATTGTAAAGTGCCACAAAAACCCAGAGCATCACTCAGCATGCAACCCGCGCTGTAGCTGATCCTTTGAGGGCACTCATAAAAGTGGGGAAGAAGTAAAAAAAAAAAAAAAAAAACAGAGACCAAAGTGACTTTTATCCTTTTACTCAGAGATTCATTTTGGTGAAAGAAGTAAATCCCTAAATAGTTACAGATCGTTTAATAAGCGTGTCCAGCAGTTCTAGAAAAAGAATCAACAATAGGCTTAGTGTTATCATGCTGCAGTGCTTCACATTTCTTACACCAAAAGCCAAAGAATTTCTTATTAATGAAAGAAATCATGTGTTGCACTTTACAATCTGTGTATAACTACGTTTAACTTTCTGGGGAAAAAAATTTTCAGATAAACTACAAGAAATGTAAATTTATTACTACAAGCGATAGATAAAAATGATTGGAATTTATTTTAAATAAATTTTTAGAAGAAAGATTTTTTTTTTTTTTTTTAAACATGATCGCTTGGCTTTTTAATACATTTTGTCCACTTGTCAACAAGCTTTCATATTCAGTTAATAAAAAGTGTTTTATCTTTAGTGCAACGAATGCACCGCATTAGAAGTTTAGTCTCCAGCTCTTCCAAGAGTCTCAAATTCAAATTCAAATTTTATTTGTCACGTACACAGTCATACACAGTATGAAATGTAGTGAAATGCTTACACGACCGCCAGTGACCTTAAAAAGAGAATTAAAGCTTGTAATAAGTAATAAATATGAATAAAAGAAATACGATAGAAAAATTTAAATAAAAAAATAAAAATAAAATTTAACTAGGAAAAATAACGAGCACTGTAACGAGCACTGTTGTTGTTATTGTTAAACCTTTTTCCTGATCATGTTCCAATACTTCTGGCCCTTGAGAACCCCAGAAAACTGTAAGCGTTGATGAATTTTCCAGCTGATGGTCGACTTTTGAACTTTTTCTCGGTCCGTGATGGAGGATGTTTTTGCTCCACATACGCCGTTTATTCTCAGGCTCGTAGTGATGAATCCGTGTCTTATCATCAGTAATGATTCTCTTTAAGAAACTTTCACCTTCCTCAGATTATTGCTCCACATTTAGTTTGCAGATATCCAAACGCGTCTGTTTACGCTTCAGCACCAGGTACACCCTTAGACCATAAAAAACACAACGAATCACTGCACGATGCTTTTCTTGTCCATTTTTGCTGCACAGCAGTGACTGGGGAAACAGAAAGTGCTGAGGAGACTTTTAAGATCACTGGAGTGCGGATGATTTTGACTCACCCTGGAACGACTTACTAAGGTGTTATTTTATGATCCTATTATTACGACTTGCCAGCTCCTTATCGTGACTTTCAATTACAACGTTCTATCTCACTGTTACTACTTTTCTTGTTACTGTGTTAGGATCTCGTTAGTGTTATTTAGTATCTTCTTATGACTGTGTTATTACGATTTCTTATTTCATGGAAACCCGTTACTGCGACTTGCCAAGTTCTTTGAAGATAACTGATGACTTGCTTGTGGTTATGATATGATGTAACTTGCTTACTCGTTATTACAACTTTGTTTGCAGTCAGATCTCATTATAGAGACTTGATGACTTGCGTAACTTGAGTTATTCAGACAGCTCGCATTGTCATGGTGTTAGTAATCTAAAATGTGAAAAAGACCTGCACTGCCTCTGACATGACACACACACATCAAACTAATCGCCCTCAGGTAAATCCTGCTCCGACACACTCCATGTACACATGCCTACACACTTACCATGACAAGCGATCTGCAACTGTGAGCAAATACGTTTGGAGCGATCGACTTGAACCAGGCTGACTGCGGCAGAACAGTTATCATCATTTATTAACTCATTATTTAGAGATCTCATTATCATGACTTGGCAACTCCTGATAGAAAACGATGATAGAAAATATGTGTCCTGTGAAGCGTGTGTGAATAATTCTAATTTCACAAAATCCACAGCCCAATGCAGTGAAAAACTGACAAAATGCCATCCAGGATTCCCCCGTGATTTAAAGGCTCAGAGACAATAGACTGATATGCTTTATATTGTATATTTGTCAGAGGTGTATAAGACTCACCTTGTCAGACTTAAGAACAAATCCGACTTAAGAACATGCTCCCGAAAGAGAACTTGTCCGTAAGTAGGAGACTACCTGTATTTTGTTAGCTATGACCATGTTAGCAATTTTAACTTAGTTATGTATTACAATCTACAACGTTTGCTCATTATTACAACAAATGACTGTTATTGTACTAAAACATGAGCAGCTAATTACAACAACTGCATCATTATTTTTATTTTCAGGGACTATTTATTTAATGTGTGATCAAAAAAAGAAAAAAACACCAGTAAAACCACAGTAACCATTACCAAGCTAAAGATATAGATTGGGCTACGAACGGACAGCTATTTAAACAGAAACTAAGCTACTGAATGTCAGAAATCAGGTAGTGGTTAAGGCTGTACGGTGGAAAAAACCCATATAAATGCCTTTTTATGTCATATGATAAAACTGGGAATGACACATTTCTCCAATAAAAGATTCTCATGACTGAGATGTATGCACCAGTTTGACCAGCCAAAGAACTGGATTTTTTTTTTATTTGTTCAGCGTGTGACTTAGAAAAAGAAACCAAAATGGAGCTGGTGGGGGTGGGGGGAACAAGAGCCTGGATTTAATTAGTATGATTCTGAACAATGGTCTTATGTAAAACAAACCAAAAAAAAATAAATAAGGTAAAGAGGATCCAACCATCGACCGATTCAAATGGGTTGGTTTTTATATCTGCACAAACAGAAGAAGGCGCTCTGCCCAAGAATCTGGTTTAGAGACATCAGTCTCCTGAGAGTTTTGGACCGAAACCTGTGGGAAAGTGGACAGAAGAGCACATGTGTGTGCTGCATTAAATTAAAAACTCATTATATGTAGCAAACACCAGCCAAGTTTTAAGAAAGGAGTCGTGTCCTGAAACCTTTGCAAACCAGAGTGAGACACAAGACAAGCTCTAATTAAAATACCGAGAGCTTTGGCCGACGCAGGACTTTCGTTTTGACTGCGAGTTGTCTGAGTGCTTGGCGCTGGGCTCTGAAATAGATCCAAAAGACTACAGAAATATCTTTATTCTCAGAAAGTCCATTACGCATCGATACTAACTAATATCTGAAAGCAGCGTTAGTCAGCTGCGTTAATCAGACTATCAGTGACTCTGAAGAAGAACAGAAAGAATGCAAAGGTTCAAGTTACTGAAGCACATTAAGAAGACAAAACACACAGGAATTGAAAACCATTCCAGGTGACAACCTCATGAATCTGATGAGTCTGCCAAGCTGTATGTGAGTACAGTATGTGAGTGTTCTGTGAGACTAACAAAGATTTTTAATGAATTTTGACTTGATAAACAAATAAGTCTTGGTTTACGAGTACCGGGTATCATGCATGCGCTTCTTGTGTTGACACCGAGCGTCACGTGATCACAACTGAGCCAAATTTTTTTTTCTCTTTTGGGCTGCGGAATTGTGGGTAATCGTCTCCCCTGTTGGGTCTTAATGCACATCTCTTACAGGTATAATCAACATCTGTGCATGCGTGTACTGTTTACTATAACACGGTGACGGTTTGTGTGTGTGTGTGTAAATAAAACATGTTTTATTTACACACACACACACAAATAAAACCTCCACTTCCTGCAATAAAGCAGAGTTAGAGGAAGTGACAAAGGCCTGGTTCAGACTGCTAAAGACATGTTTCAGTCTGGACGCTCCACATACAGTACGCAAATCATATTTCACATTGTCAGTTGCGTCACTCGCAACCCAATGCAAAGGTTTAAGTTAGGACATGAACATACATCTGGTGTGGGATAAAAAGCATGTAGGGAGACGATGAAAGAAATGGAGATGAGAATAAATCAATATAATTTCATACAAATTTAAGCTGCTGTGCCTTGGGAGGTCTCTGAGGGTCTTTCACTGCTTTTTGCACGATTACTGCAAATTATATAAAAGCTGCACCCTTAAATCTTCCATGCTTCTACGTCATTACAGAAATGGAAAACATTAGTCTGATAGCCTATTAGGGGGATGCATCAGTACAGGCAAAGGAAGAGTGGAGGGAAAGCAGGCAACAGGGTAGTAAATTAGGAATGTTCATGCAGCATGTGAGCCTCCGACATCTTTACCACAGCAACCGATGTGTCGGATTTGGGGCAACAGTCTGAACAGAGCCATGTATCATTTAAACACTTTTACATGCAAGTGTGGATGGTCAGTCCTAAAGAGCAGATTTGTGAAATAAAAATTGTAATTTCATGCAGTCTAGACAAAGGAACACATACAGGTAGTCCCCGACTTACAAACGAGTTCCATTCTGAAAGCGAGTTTGTAACTCCAATTTGTTTTTAAGTCTGACAAAATGAGTCCAATACGCCTTTGACATGCATATACAATGTAAAGCATACCAATCCAATTGACTAAATCTCTGTCCCCTTTCCAAAAACCTTAACCACGCCTAAGGAAGTGAATCTAACAGTGAAAGTCTCTGTGCCTTTAAATTGCGAGGGGAATCTTGGACGCCATTTTGTCTCAGAGCTGTTTTCCACTGTATTGGACTGTGAACTTTGTTTTGTTAAGAGTTTTCTGAAATTAAGATTATTCTCCATCAGAACAGCTCTACAGGACAAACATTTTCTATCATCGTGCTCCAGGACTAATTTCTTGAAACCGGTGAGGCCAACTCATTTCTCCCGTAATCCGGCCACCCCTAATAATGTTTTATTTGTGTGTGTGTAAATAAAACATGTTTTATTCACACACACCGTCACAGTGTTATATTAAACAGTACACGCATGCACGGATGTTGATTATACCTGTAAGAGATGTGCATTAAGACCCAACAGGGGAGACGATTACACACAAATTTCGCAGCCCAAAAGAGAAAAAAAAAACGTTAGCTCAGTTGTGATCACGTGACGCTCTGCGTAAAACCAAGACGCGCATGCATGATACTCGGTACTCGTAAACCAAGACTTGTTTGTTTTTCAAGTCAAAATTTATTTAAAATCTTTGCTCGTCTCGCGGAACACTTACATACTCGCAATCTGAGGTTTCACTGTAGTATATAATTGTAAATATTGGTATCTGGGGCACTGTAGTGTCTATTCTTTGTACAATACACGTGAACTACTTCCATGACTGAACCGCAATCTGTTTGTACCTGCGGAAATTCGTAACTTAAATGTTCGTAAGTCAGGGAATATAGCTATCACACCCACACACACAATGAAGACAACGAAACTACGAAAGGACATGTGTGGAATTATAGATTTATCAGAAAAGTGTTATAATTCTATAGTTTTTTATAATTCTTATATAATTCAATTTAATTTTATTTATATATCGTTTTAACAATGGTCATTGTCTCAAAGCAGCTTCACAAAAATGAAAGAATTTTTTAGAAAAGAAAATAAAAAATTTTTAAAAAACCTGCTCTGATGAGTCAATGTAAGATTTTTGGTCCTTCCATTAGTTTTTTTTTTTTTTCTAGATGTAGAGATGGTAAACAGATGGTTCCTGAATGTATGGTTAATGCTGTTAGGAATGCAGTTGATGAAAAAAAATTTATTAATAAAAATGGAAAGTTTGTTTTGCATCATATTTCTCTGTAGATCATCATATCCATTAAGTTGTCCGCCACATGAGGGTGCACTTGAAGTTCAGGAGATGGATGCGCAGTATCAGACATTGTGTTTTTGTAAAGTCAGTTGGAGGTAAAAAAAAAAAATTATTATTTGTGTAGCAACTGATCTGTAAATTTTTCACATAATAATTTGATATTAATGGGTTTGTTGGGATTGTGCCAGTGGAACTGTTAAATAACACTTAAATGAAAAAAAAAGGATATGCATCCTGATATCATTTAGTATTGATTGTTAACTATGGGGTTTAACTAATGATTAAGACAAATCTGAGAAATTTTGACAATTTAAACTTGATATAAAGTGAAAAAAATATATACATGAGTGAAAAAGAAGGAAACAATGAATTAATCAAAGTCTTACAATAAGGAAATTATGTTTGTTTTTTTTGCTGGATATTTTGACAGACAGTTGAATATTTGCCTATTTATTATCAAAAATAAAATTAAGTACAATATAAAAACAGTGATATCAATGATCAAAAATATGTAACAAGTTTGATGGCGTAATTCCTTCTACTGTTAATTCCTGTATTATGTTTATTCTACTTTAGCTTATCTTTCTTTCTTCCCTCACTGACTCTGTGTGTTTCTGCACAAGAAATTCCAGTGCACTCATACTGATGGTATGTGTAAAATTCTCTTGAATGTGGAACATGAGGTAACTAGATTACCGTTATAGATTGCTGTTATACAGCAGAACAGAATAGAATAAAGAATAAAAATGTGTGGAAAGGAAGAAAAACTAAATAGAACAGCTTTCTGAAGTCACCTGAATGATAAGACCGGGAGCCATGTGGGTCAGGTCCTCCTGCAGGGTGAGCTTCAGGTTCTCATCAATCTGATCTGCAACACACACGCACACACACACACCATAATCATGATTGTGCGATTATACAATAACAAAAATATGATAATTACACTATTACAGGCATAAATCCAAAACATTATTATATTATTCAAAATATTAATTGCTAATTAGTTACAAAGTCTGGTGTTTTGAACCATCACTCGTATAAATGAACAGAAGAATACAATACAATTAGTTATAACTATAATACAATTTTGTTTTCATTTATATTTAATCATTAAGAAGTTGTTAAAGTTTGAACATGTCATGCCGGTTGTGAAGCATGTGTGTATCAAACACGCCAAATTTTGGCTTATATAACCTCGGTCGGGTGACGTCATCTGATGAGACGCACCTGCAGGTTATAAATAGGAGTGAACCGGAAACATTCCTCAGATTGATTTGTCTGAACGGACGTCCGGTCACGTAGGCAGTGCGGCATTGGGACGCAGCATCTCGTTCCCGCCTTTTCAGGTAACAGGGTTACAGCAAAGTAACCCGAGACGTTCCCTTTCAAAGGCTACACTCGATGCTGCGTGAAAACGCTATGGGAACGAGAATACCAACGCCGCCGCACTGCAAGTGTCTGGACCCCAAGGTTGTGTAGCGTGTGCGCACAAGGCCGAAAAGGTCTCAGAACTATATCTGGGAAGCTGACTCGAGGACCTGTGAGCCCGGAGTGGCATGAACATCCAGATTATAAAATCTAACAAATGTGTGCGGAAAGGACCACGCCACCGCGTCACACACTTGCTGCAGGGGAATACCTCCTGCTAGTGCAGTAGATGAGGCGATCCCCCTGGTTAAATGAGCCCTGGTTCCAAGAGGCGAAGTGAGCCCACGGGCCTCATAGGAGAGGGCAATAGCATCTCTCACCCAGTGTAGTGACGGCCGCCCCGCCGGTTGCGGCCCCAAAACATGTAAAAGCTGCTCTGACTTATGCCACTGGCTGATGGTGTGGACGTAAATCTAAAGAGCACGTACTGGACACAGTAAGTCTCTCCTGCTCCAAAGCTGTAAAAGGCGGAGGACAGAAGGCTTCAAAAACAACAGGGTGCATGTTGAGAATGGAACTTTCAGGAGATAGTTCAGTGAGGATGCAAAATGGCCCTGACCAGCCCAGGGGCAAAGTCTAGGCAGGAAGAGGAGATTGACAGATCTCCAATCCTCTCAGAGAGGTAACGGCCCTTAGAAAAGACATCTCAAAGTTCAGAAACCTGAGGCGCTGACTCTAGTGGTTCAAAAAAAGGGTGTCAATTCTATTGTGCTCTTCAAGCACAATAGATAAAACCCACAAAAGGGACCATGTCACAGTAACCCCACCAATCAGGACGTGGCAGGCTGAAATTACGTACGTCCTGAGGGTACTAGGGCACAAGCCCGAGGACAACTTTTCCTACAGAGACTCCAGCACTGAAACATTTCGGCAGTGGACTGGGTCTACCTGTTTCGTCATGCACCAACTTTCATTTGAGGGCATAAGCTCTTCTAGGGGAGGAAGCCCTAGCACTTAGGATAGTCTTAATTACGCTGGCTGAAAGACCAGCTTGACTTAGTTGGTCCCGTTCAGGGACTGAACGTAAAGGTTCCAAAACTCGGGCCGGGGATGAAATATTGTCCCCTGCGCCTGAGACAGAAGATCCCACCTCATTGGAATCACCCATGGTGAGCCGTTGAAGAGGGATACTAGAACCACACTCTGGTCGGCCAACAGGGCGCTATCAATAAGAGGCGCAAACACTGTTGATGGACCCTCGCCAAGACTCCCGGGAGCAGAGCTATCAGGAAAATACGCATAAAGGCGTAACCAGGGCCATGTACGGGCCACGGTGTCCAGACCCGGGGTAGCTGGAAGAGTCAGAGAGTAGTAAGGGGACATTTGCTGACCTTGCGAGGCAAAGTGGTCCACCTCTTCTACCTGAAATCTCTCCCAGATTGACTGACTATTTTTGGGGTGGGTTTTCCATTCCCCGTGTGTCAGAGATTGACTGGACAGAACAACTGCTCCCACATTCATATGCCCTGGAATGTAATTCGCCCTGAGGGACAGAAACCTGGTGCGCTAGCTATTTAGCAGTCCGCCCTGTCGCACAGCAGTCGCACAGTCCGCCCTGGCGATTAATATATGAGACTGCCATAGTGTTGCCACCCGCACTAGGACATGGTAGCCTCTCAACTGCTGGAGGAAGTGCTTTAGGGCCAGAAATAGAGCCATCATTTCGGGGCAATTGATGTGCCGCGCAAGAAGATGGCCTCTCCAGCTCCCTTGGGCTGGAGGGTCATCAAAGACCGCACCCCAGCCCATGAGGGAAGCGTCTGTCGTTAGCATCTGCGACGACAAGACGAACTTAGAGTGGGACCCAAAGTCAGAAACCGGGGTCTGAACCACATAAGAAGGGTACGAAGCACCTGGCACGTAACCTTTATTGGGGATTGGCCCTAGAGTGAAATCCCCAGGTTCTTAGCCACAACTAAAATGCTCTCATGTGCAGAAGGCCCAAAGGTGTCACCGTGGATACTGCTGCCATAAGAGCTAAGATCTATGAAAGTGATGGTCACTTTCCGGTCTAGCTTGATTTCCTTGAGGGTGTTGAGAATGGATTCGACACGAGCGGGAGACAGCTGTGCCCGCTTACGATCGAATCCCATGTGACACCCAATATGTTGTCCTCTGAACAGGAAAGAGCACGCTTTTCATGGCGTTGGGTCTCAATCCTAAGAAACAAAGATGAGCTAGGATGACATGCTGATGTCAAAGCGCTAGCTACAGTACTGAGACTGGGCCAGCCAGTCATCTATGTAATTCAAATACGGATGCCCTGGAGTCGTAAGCGCCAGAACTACATCCATGCATTTCATATATGTGCGGGTGAGAGAGCTAGACCAAATGGAAGGACCCGATACTGGTAAGCTTTGCCCCCGAAAGCGACCTTAGGAACCTCCTGTGTTGTGGCAATATTTCTATATAAAGTAAGCGTCCTTCAATCGATTGTCCCGAATCAATCGCTTGGTAGGATTTGAGAGCAATCACTTTGACAGTCAACATTTTGAAGCTGTATTTATTTCCCCCCCCCCCCCCTTCCTCTTGGGAACCAAGAAATACCGACTGTAGTAGCCTGACTCACTGTCTGGTAGGGAAACATGTCCCATGGCCCCATTCCCCAGCAACTTCTGTCAGCAGATGCGCACTTTCTGGTTTCACGGAAGTGGAGACCACGCCGTTGAAACACGGAGGGTGATGTGAGAACTGCATCCTGTAGTTTCTCTCTACAGTGCTTAGTACCCAAGGAGATATGCTTGGCAGTAGTTTCCACGCTGCCAGTTTCTCTGAAGGGGGCAAAAGTCTCAGCGGCTTGGTTAACCGGGGGGGGGTGGGTGTTGGCAATGTTAGATGTTCGTCATCCTGAAACATGGCAGGAAAAAAAACGAAGAGCTAACACTTTATTGGAGACTGGTGTTGCCCGAAACACCAGTGGTGGCGGAGCAAAAAACACCGACCTCCTGGGGTGCCAGGGAGAACACTGTATTCTCGAAAGGAATCCTGCGTGCCTCTCCCCATTGGGGGGCCACCCCCATGGTCCTGGGCACATGAACCTCAGGGCTTCTTTGTGAGGAAGACAATATGCCAGTCTGAGCTCTTTTGAGGCGGATTGTAAAGCGCAGGCACGACGCACCCCAATCTTTACGAGGGGGTCCCCGGCTCAAAAACACTCTCCTTGTGTGTTTCACGCCTTGCAAGCGTCAGACCCGGTCAAGACTGGGTGACCGACAGTCCCGACTCTTGAGCACGGCGGGGAAGGAATTTCCGAGGGCTTGTTCATATAACTTCGCCTCATGAACCTAGTGGCGAATGAGTTAACGACATCGCCAAACAGGCCGGAAGGCGAAATAGGGGCATCAAGGAGGAATGCGCGATCCTATGCTTGATGCTGCTGAGATTCAGCCATAAGTCTGTGGCCCGGCGTAATTCCGGAACGCCCTATCTTGAAGAGCCCCGCCAGTACTCAAGTCTCTCAGCAGGTCAGCCTGGTAGACCTGCAAAACCGTCATGGTGTGCAATGGAGCACCAACCAGACCTGCTGCCTGAAAAGCTTTTCCCTCCAGGGAAGATAAAAGTCTACACAGCTTGAAAGGAAGTAATAGCTTTTCAGGGAGGATGATGTCCCAGGAGAGATAGCCTGGAAGCGTCTCTTCTATCTGGGCGTCATCATATAGCCCTGCGCTTCCACCTCAACTATATTTAAACAAATAAATAAAGTAGATGGCAGGAAAACACAGAATAGATACAGCTTACTCCATGAAAGGGTTAACTCATATGGAGATTGCTAAGAAAAAGGGAGAGAGCGTTGTTGAGGCTCCGCCCCCCGGCCACCCGACAGAACCTGCCGTCTAATGTTTTTTTTTTGTTGTTGTTTTTTTTTTAGTGCTTGGGTGCTATTTCCATCTCCGCGGCGCGAGAGAGAATATTTATCCTTGCCCATTCACAAGAAGCGCAGCGCGCGCTTGCGAGCGGACAGAGGGATTTCCCGATCCAACGAGGAAGTGAGAGACAGGAGTTTTAAATCCGTCTCTCACAGCTCTGCTGGATACACGCGTTTTAAGCCCCAGAAATGCGCCGCGGCCCGCAGCTTCTCAAGGAATGCGGGGCGCGCGCAAGCACTTTATTCGAAGCAGTAAAGTGTAGAGATCGCCCTCCGATATGTATTTATCAGACACGGAGGGATATCTCAATTAAAACTCTGCCATATCGGTGAGTTAAACACTTTCTTATTTTGCTGGTTTAAACACACACACATACACAACAAGGTCAGTGAAGACAAAAGATCTGAGGAATGTTTCCGGTTCACTCCTATTTATAACCTACAGGTGCGTCTCATCAGATGACGTCACCCGACCGAGGTTATATAAGCCAAAATTTGGCGTGTTTGATACACACATGCTTCACAACCGGCAACATGACAAGATGTTTCCCATAGCGTTTTCACGCAGCATCGAGTGTAGCCTTTGAAAGGGAACAGTGCTATTTCTTTGCCTGTGTGATATTTTTTTTTCTTCGTCATGTGTGTAGAGTTGGTTAAAATAAAATAAAATTCAATTCATCATAATTTCAAGGTCGTTCATTCTATATACACTATTGCACAATCCGGACCCCTAGATAGATTTATTAAAACGTGAGGTAATGCAAATAAAACTTACAGGAATCTTAAAGTGCTCTGGGTTTAAACGATTTAAAGCCACACACAAATAGCATATTTATCTTAAAAAAAAGAAAGTGCAACATAAAAACTGTTAGATCAAATATCACAGACATAAGTCTGATTCTACTATTTATTCCTGTATTATGTTTATTCCACTCTAGCGTATCTTTATTTCTCTCCCTCACTGACTTCCTGCACAGGAAATTCCAGAGCATTCATACTGATGTGTAAAAATTTCTTGAATATTGAACATGACATAACTATGTGTATATAACCGGTTATAAACTGCAGCCTTTTGTTGTTAAGTTATTGCACAGGGTCATATCCTAATATTAATTTTTATAGGATTCATTGTGCAGCTTTAGATCCAAGTAAATCCACTCTAACTTTGACTTTAATGCTGAAGGATTTATCTCCATTATCTCTGTTAACTCAGATTACAGAAAGTGGCAGCGTGTGATTAATGATTTAAAGGAAAATATACAACAGAGATATAGAACGTGTGCATGTTTAAAAAGTCAGACAAACAAGTTCATTTAGGATCTAATTCAACATTCCATGCTAATAGCTAATTCACGATTAGGAATTAAAAAGTGAGAAATTTCTGACCAAACCAGTCTGAACTCCGAGTGAGTGATGTCGAACACCGAGTCGGTATTTTAGATTTAACAAACGACTCTGTGTTTGTGTTGATGAGTCTGAAGCTATAGTGTTATATTTTATCTGAAAATTTAGCTGAATTCATGATAATACTTATGCTACAAAATGAAAAAATTATATCGTTTAGTGTTAAAAAAAATCACAGAGCCCTTGCAAAAATTACAATTTGCAAGTTTAACTGTGTTTAGTTGCGGCGTTGATTTAAAAGGAAAAGCTTGGGAATAAAACCCAGAGTGACTTCTTGTTCAGGTCTAGTATATGAACAACGTCTGCAGATCATGGTATCTGCAGCACCGAAACATTTCTCCTCTCCGCATGCTCTTTACAATTTTGGTCACCTCCCATACTGATAACTAAAATTCATTTTAAACTGGTTCACCACAACAACAAAAAAAATTCCTTCATAATCTTCAACTTATCCAGAATTCTGCTGCCCGTATCATAACCCCAAATACCCATAATGCATCACATCGACACCTCCCTTCACCGGGATCTCCTGGCTACCTATCAAATATCTTAACATTTTCTTCCTCACTTTTAAAGCACTCCATAATCTTATTAATCAGAGCTCGTACAGTTCTACACCCTCACTCACACTTTACGCTCTTCCTCCTCGAGGTTCCTCTTTACAACAACCCCCGCCCCCCTCCGCCTAAAAGAAGCAGTGTTTACACTATTTGCTGTAGACAGTACTGTTAAGTGGACACAGACACTACAGTAACAGGAGAGAATAAGTAGCAGCTTTACACTTGACTTGAAAAAATAAATACATAACACTAATTCTATAATTATTTAAAGTAAAAAGAAATCCAGGCCTCTGAAAGACTTCTTTCTAAGACTTCAAAGACTTTTTTTTTTTACTTAAAAAAATAAATAAATAAAACTAATTCTATAATTATTTAAAGTAAAAAGAAATCCAGGCCCCTGAAAGACTTCTTTCTAAAACTTCAAAGACTTTTTTTTTTACTTAAAAAAATAAATAAATAACACTAATTCTATAATTATTTAAAGTAAAAAGAAATCCAGGCCTCTGAAAGACTTCTTTCTTAGACTTCAAAGACTTTTTTCTGTTGGTCACAATCACACTTCACACACACACACACCATCACACAGCTTCACCTCTGTTACACAGCTACACTGACTAATCTGTAGAAAATAATTGCTCATCCTTGGGAATAATCCAAGTGTAGCCTTGAGTAGGATTACATCAGTGTCAGGGTGATCTCAAAACACACACACCCACACACATCAGACATGACGTAATAAAAGTAAATCATGTTTAAAAATGTCCAAGTGATCACCGTGCACAATTAACCTTCTCAGCTCTCTTTTATGTAGTGTTCGAATCAAAGCAGGACTTTTGATAACAGTACAGAATAACAGAACACAGTTCTGAGAGTAAACACTCCCTTTATTTCTTTATAAAATCCCCTGATACACTAATGCACTTATCTCAGTGTTTCACTAGTGCTTGGACACCATCAAGGTAGAAAGTTTTCTCAGCAGACTTCCTGATTCGCTTTTAAAACGCGTCAACACGGGCCTCGACCAATTAGATCGCGTTACGCGGATGTTGCTAGACAGCAGGGAGCTGGTGCCTAGCATAAAATAAATAAATAAATAAATAAATAAATAAACATTTTAGGGGACACTGAGGCAGCTGGGATTCGAGCTCATGAGCCGTACAATTAAATTTGACTGGAACAGAATCGGATATCTGTGGGGCCCTTAAAGAGACCTCTGGGGGGAGAAATGGGTGGGGGGAGGAAAAAAAAACCAAGATGGAGAGAATAAAATATCTGTTAAAGAAAACAAAAATCTAAGGAGGAAAAAACAGAAGGGCAATGTTTGCAAATATTTTTTTTTATATACTTGCAGCGCGCACTTTCACTTTGCAGACTTTTGATCAAAAGACAGATAAATGCAACGATATGAGCAAATTTACTAATAAAAATGCAGACATAATCCCCCAAAGAAACACAACAAACACAATGTATAGTAGTCGCTACATAAACGCTGTCTTTTCTATGCTGCGCGAAACACGCCTTCCATGCCTAAAACAGCCTTTATTTTTGGTTTCTCTCCCCGATTCCCTGTGAGGAGTGTATCTGTGAGGAGTGTATCTGTGAGGAGTGAATCGGTGAGAAGTGAATCGGTGTGAACAGCTGAGGCCTGGTGTCACCTGATCCTGATCCAGGTGTCAGTAGGTCTTACATATTCATGAAAAGTCAGCTCTGCTGAAAAACGTTTCAGTCACAGGCAAGTCAGTCACTTTACCCCAAACAAAAGGTGGTTCTAAGTGTTATAATTGACTTGTTTTGCTATGGACACACATAAAACACTTTTATGACCTAACTTTTGTATTCAAAACAATTTGCCAGGTTTGTTTATTCTCCTTTTTCTTAAGTTTGAAACTGTATTTTTTTGTGTGTGTACTTTGACATAAGTTTAAAGGTCGCACGTGAATCTGACATATTCACATCAGCCACATTGTGAAAGTTATGACCTATGCTGTTGACCTGATATGAGTTTAAGCGCGGTGGTGTTTCATACCGAACAGCCCGATGTAAACCTCCTGGAGTGTGTGTACGCTGCAGAACTGGTTCAGCTCATGGTGCACTTTGTTGAAGATCAGAGCCTTGTCGTAGTCCACCGTGTAGTTCTTCACGATGCTGTACACTGTGCAGGGAGGAGAGAGGAACGGTGACGCCCATATAACCTCACACACACACACACACAGTACTGACAGCTTTAGACTTTAGTCCCATTTATCCAAAATGTTACTCTTCAGCTATGACTCGATTTAATGTCTAAAACACTCACACTGCTATCTATAAACCTAAAGATGAAAAGGAGCGGAGAACTTCCTGAGCTCCAAATCGCGTTCTCTCTCAGCATATGGTCTGGCATCGGATAGGGGGGGCGTGGCCTAACACGGCATAAAGAATGCTGTTTGTTCCTAAAAAATGCTAGAGCTTGTTTATTGTATAAATATTATATACTCAGCAAAAAAAGAAACGTCCCTTTTTCAGGACTGTTTATTTCAACAATAATGTTGTAAAAATCCAAATAACTTTACAGATCTTCATTGTAAAGGGTTTAAACAATGTTTTTCATGCATGTTCAATTAACCATAATCAATTAATTAACCTGCACCTGTGGAATGGTCGTTAAGACCTTAACAGCTTATAGAAAGTAGGCATTTAAGGTCACAATTCTAAAAACGCAGGACACTAAAGAGACTTGTCTACCGACTGTGAAAAACACCCAAAGAAAGATGCCCAGGGTCCCTGCTCATCTGTGAGAACGTGCATTAGGCATGCTGCAGGGAGGCATGAGGACCGCTGATGTGGCTAGGGCGATAAATCGCCATGTCCGCACCGTGAGACGCCTAAGACGGCGCTACAGGGAGACGGGAAGGACGGCTGATCATCCTCGCAGTGGAAGACCACGTGTAACAACACCTGCACGGGATCGGTACATCCGAATATCACACCTGCGTGACAGGTACAGGATGGCCACAACAACTGCCCGAGTCACACCAGGAACACACAATCCCTCCATCAGTGCTCAGACTGTCCGCAATAGGCAGTCCATGAGGAGGAGATGCACTGCAGTACTTCAAGCAGCTGGTGGCCACCAGATACTGACTGGTACTTTTAATTTTGAGCGTCCTTCATTCAGGGACACATTGGGAAACGTTTTTAGTTTATGTCTTATGGTGTTCTCTTTTAGTGTTCATACAAATATTTACACATTAAGTTTACTGAAAATAAAAACAGTTGAAAGTCAGAGGACGTTTCTTTTTTTGCTGAGTGTATTACTGCAGTCGAAAAAGGGCCAATCAGAACGCATCATCGCCATGTCGACCAATCAGAATCAAATATATTTGTCATTAAATAAAAGCATCCTGCTAATAAACCAATCAGGACTAGCCAATAAGGAGAGGAATTCCCAGTCACCGCCCAATGCGTCAGTACCATTATTCTTAGGTGTCTGTCTGATTAAAATGGCGATTCTACAAAGTACAAGTACATGTGAATCACCACATGAAGGAATCACGATTTTTACCTGAACCAATTTATTTAGATTCCCCCTATTCCTATGTCTTTACTATCCACCACCATATGTACCATATGAATTCTTTTTAGACTTACCTTGTATTTTATTGGTCATTAATAACCAAGATTACCTCGTAGAGCTGATTTAGCTAATTTACCATTTATAGGGTGCCATTACTTGTGCACTAACTCTTTTCATAGACGACTTCTGCTTCTGTTTTAAACTCACTCTCTTTCAGATTTTTTGCATAAAACAAAAAAAACCTTTCAATCTAGTAGCATGTGATGTCTGAAAGCACCAGGTGTTAAAGCTGAAGTTTTAACTAGTAGCAGAGTTAACTAACTAAATTAAAAATAAATAAATAAAAGATTCCAGTTGGATTAAACAAGACACAGTGGAGATTTGTTTAGTTAACACAGAAATAAAGGACAGGTTGATTTACCGGCTGATGGTATGAGGTAGTTCACCACTTCAATCCGATCGAAATAGATCATCACCCCACCGCTGGAACAAAAACACATTTCTGAACTGTTTGTGGGCTCTTTATCACGTCCATAACCCCAGACGCCCCGCCCGCGTGTCCTGGTACCCGTCTCCTTACCTTGTGCCACATGGAACGTTCTTCACCTCGTCTGTCTGCAGTGTGGTCTGTGAAATCAAAGCCGAGACAAAAGAACAAACGTTACCTGGACGTCCAAGTGTGAAGACGCCGTACACACCGTGTACTTGAGCTGTGTGCGCAACGTCAGCGATTAGCAGCAGGACATAGATTTCATTTTCGTTTAGAGACGCTGAGACTTGGCAGTAAGAAGATCAGACTGTCTGATTGATAAGATAACGGTGCTGAATTCCTGCCCAGAGCGCCAACAGATCCCTATTTGTCCTGGAACGCCGTCACCCCCAAAATCCCAACAGTTTCCCACACACTCTGGTCCTCACACATGAGGCTTTTCTCATTTGTAAGCTAAGATTGTGAAGTTTTGTACGGTACAGACAGAGAGACAGTATAATGTAGGGTTAGAGAGTAGGAGAGACTAGAATGAAGAACTTTATCTCCTCCTGCTTTGAACACCTCTGAACAGAGCACTGTCTGTTGATTTAGGTCAGCAGGGTGACTTTACAAAGTCTACACAGGCCTCAAAAAAGGCTCTGCTCAAAATATCACCCCAAAGATATAAAAAAATGACTTTCTACACATGATGTGTTTGTATATGCTTATACATATTAAATGCCAGGACTCGCTCATTAGGTCACATTCGAAACTTTTAAAGCTGGTGTAAGTAACAGTAAGGACATGGGTCTCGTGACAGGCAAATCTGCAGGAAACTACACCGCGCGGGTTTCTGGACAGGCAGACGCACAGTTGCTAGGTCACGCCGCCATGATGGCAACCAGCAACAGCGAGTTGCTCCGGTAATGGGGCAAAGGAAAAGAAAGGTGAAAATACAAAAAAAAGTAGAAAACTGGAAAGAGAAGAGAGAACCTAATATTGAAGAGACGAGGACATTTTTTGTTCCTGTTCACAATCGCCTCCACTCTGCCCCGCCTGCACTCAGCCCCCCTCATAACCATATGATACGATGGTTTGCGGAGATTAAATCCTGAGATTCTGCACTTTCCAACAGTGTGTTGCGTTACCACGTTCCTGAAGGATTTAAGGTGTAAAAATGGTGTACAGTTGAATCTTGGATTACAAGCATAATTCGTTCCGGATGTGGACTCGTATTCCAAAACACTCATAAAGCAAATCAAATTTTCCCATAAAAAATTATGAAAACTAAAATTATTTGTTCCACAGCCCAAAAAACAAATACATAAAAATAATTAATAAAAAATATAAAGTAGAATTAAAACAAATTAACCTGCACTTTACCCTTAAAAAAAAAAAGAATAAATCCTGACAGATAAGTGTTTCTCAGAAACCGCGTTACTCGCAATCCGAGGTTTCACTGTACAGTACACTGGTAGTGTGAGGGCACTCGCTAGACTGTGTTTCTCACCTGTACTGACTTGTAGGTGGTGATGAAAGGCAGCATGAGGTGAAACCCCGGGCCACTGGTAGCCGTCAGCAGAGCGCCACCTCTGAGAACCAAAGCAGAAAGTTAGTCCATTTATTTAAGACCCTGCAGCTAAACTAGGACGTTTTTTTATTACCTGCCAACATTTTTAGGCGTAATACCAAGAAACGAAAAGAAAAGAAAAAGAAAACTTAAAAAAAAAGACAGAAAAAAAGAGTAAAAAAGACAAAAAAGAAAACTAAAAAAAAGGAAGTAAAAAGAAAATTGAAAAGACAACAGACAGAAAAAGATAAGATAACACTGTGCCAAGAATACTGAGAGTATGCCAAGATAGTTAGTTAGTCCATGATAGCAAGGAATGAATAAATAAATAAATATTGTGTTTGGTCAGCCAAAGAAACAAAAAAAATTATACAGACTTTAGAAAAGTATGATGTACAGTCATGTCCAAAAGTTTTGAGAATTACATAAATATTGGAAATTGAAAAGGTTGCTGCTTATGTTTTTCTAATAGCAATTTGCATATACTTGTAGGCATTTCTCAATTGAAGTCATAACACATAGTGAACAATGGCGCTCCATGTGGACAGAACAGGTAAGTGCATTTTCCAGAATTTTGACATACAGTGCATTTCACAAATCATTTTGTCCCCTAAAACGGTGTTTTTGCAGCACAGGTGAAGTGTGGTTACACCTTAAGAAGAAAAAAACTGTAATGTTCTAAAAATTACAGCAATATATAAAATATATTTAAAAAATAAAGTAAAAAAGTGAGGAGAAAAAAGTCCTTGTTGTGTGTAGCAAGCGCGCAGGCAGGCACATGCGTGTGTGTGTACTGTACTACACTCCGTTACATTTTGGCTTCAAACTTTGAAAAATGCACGAGAATTTGCATCTTATAGCTACAGCGCCACCTGCTGGAGAGAATCATTGTTGACTGTGAACATTGTAAATATTGATTTAAAAATCAAGAGTAAATGCAGAAAAGAATTAACCTGTTAACTTTAATTCGAATCATAATAGTTATCTGCGAGATTATTTTAAGCACATATGTAGTCATGCGTCACCTGTGATAAACAGCTGTGTGTCCTTCTTCAATCTTGTGAACGGCGGAAAACAACGCAGCGCCTCCGATGGCCAGGATCACAGAAAGCACGGCCCCCGCTGTCATCCTGACCTGCTGAGGAAAACCACACACATTGTCATTCTAGTACAATTCAACACACCTAACTATGTAGAGTGTATGCAGCCTAGTAAGTGCACTACATGTCCAGGGAGGAAAGAACAAAACTCAGATTACATGCCTGATCAAGTCCACTCTGTGTCCAAGATGAAAGTAGATATGAATAACACACCCAATCACATGCACAATATATCAATTATAGAGCCAGATGTGGACTATACACCAAATCACATGCACTATACACTGCGTTCCAAATTATTATGCAAAACATATTTTTCTTAGATTTTCCAAATTACCTATATGAATTGCAGTCATTGTAATTTTCCAGTCATCAACTATTAGAGTCCAATTGAAAGGTTTTTGAACAAACTGCCCAGTGATAACAGCATATTTAAAGAAAGAAAAAAAAAAAACACTCAAAATGCACTCAAATGCATGTTTCAAATTATTATGCACAACAGAGTTTCCAAACTTTTCATTTTTATAAAGAACAAAAAATGGTCATTTGTAAAATTATAAGCATTAGCAGGTTATTACAAACTTAAAGGTAACTGAAATCAAACAGTATTCAAGTCAAAACTTTATTATAGGCGATGTTACATTTACACATAGGACCCCCTTGTTTAAAAGGAGCTTCTGAACTCTCCCATCCACTGAATTTGTCAGGTTTTGGATGGTATCTGCTTCAATTGTTTTGCATGAGGACAGAATAGCCTCCCAGAGCTGTTGCTTAGATGTGAACTTCCTCTCACCATCTTAAACACTCCTTTTGATGATGCTCCAGAGGTTCCCAGTAGGGTTGAGGTCAGGGGAGGATGGGCCCCCACCCCCCCAATCCTCACCTGACCTCAACCCTATTGGGAACCTCTGGAGCATCATCAAAAGGAGTGTCTATGATGGGGGGGGCACGCCATAAGTTTGTCCCCTTTTATACCCATAGCAGCCAGAGATGCAGATGTGTTCTTTGCAGCATGAGACGGTGCATTATCATGCATAAAAATGATCTTGCTGCAGAATGCACGGTTCTTCTTTTTGAACCATGGCAGGTAGTGCGCTTTGAGAAACTCCACATACTTTATGGATGTCATTTTTACCCCGTCAGGGATCCTAAAGGGGCTGACAATTTCTCTTTCCATGATTCCAGCCCAAAACATTACTCCACCTCCTCCTTGTTGGCGCCGAAGCCTTGTTTGCATAGGGTGGCCATCAACCAGCCATCCACCACTCCATCCATCTGGACCATCGAGGGTTGCACGACACTCATCGGTGAACAAAACAGTTTTGAGGTCAGTCTTCATGTATTGTTTGGCCCACTGGAGCCGTTTCTGCTTGTGTGCAGTGGGTAGGGGAGGTCCAAAGGATGGCTTACGCACAGCTGCAAACCTCTGGAGGACCCTGCATCTTGTTGTTCGGGGCACGTTGGAGGCACCAGCAGCTTCAAAAACTTGTCTGCTGCTAAGGAAAGGCATTTTTGCAGCTGCTCTTTTAACCTGATGTAATTGCCTGTTGGAAAGAGTCCTCAATCTTCTCTTATCAGCACGCACACGTGTGTGCTCTAAATCAGCAACATACTTGTTGTCTTGGCAATGTTGATTGTTCTCATGCCTTGACCTAAACACTCAACAATTTGTTGCTTCACAGCAGCCGACAGGTCCTTTTTCTTTCCCATGCTGGTTGAAAATTTAGGCTGCTTAATAATGTGGGACAGCCTTCTTAAGTAGTGTTGCATTTAATTGATCACACACCTGAAAAACTAATTAGCACAGGTGGCTGCAATTGCTTTCAGTGATATAAAGAGACCCGACACACATCACCATCCATGAGTTCAACTGACAAACAAAAAAATCCTTACCTTATCACTCCTAAACACTTTTTGCATAATAATTTGGAACGCAGTGTATATCCATTATAGAGCCAGATGTGGACTATACACCCAATCACATGCACTATATATTCATTATAGAGCCACATGTTTACTATATACCCAATCACATGCACTATACTGTATATCCATTATAGAGCCACATGTGGATTATACTCTCTATCTAGTGCACTATATATCCATTATAGAGCCAGATGTGGATTATATTCTCTATCTAGTGCACTATATATCCATTATAGAGCCAGATGTGAATTATGCAAATCATTGAGTGCACTACATATACAATACCCAGCCAGATGTGAATTATGCACCACATTGAGTGCAATATATATACAATACACAGCCAGGTGTGGATTATACTACACTATCTAGTGCTTTGCATATCCATTACAGAGCCAGATGTGGATTATACTCCCTATCTAGTGCACTATATATCCAATACAGATAAATTTTCTTTTCATACTATATTTTTCTTATTATTATTATATTCATATTTCGTATTCTTTACTTGAATACTCTATTTTCTTTTAAATTTTTAGGTCATGGGCAGTTGTAAAAACATTTCACTGCATATTATACTGTTTATGACTGTGTATGTGACAATTAACATTTTCATTTGATTTTGAATTTAATAGTGTACCAAATGTAAATTATATGCCCTATCTAGTGTACTATACATCCAATATAGAGTCTCACGTGGAATAAACACCCTATGTAGTGTACTATACATTCAATATAAAGCCATATGTGGATTATATGCTCTATCTAGTGCACTATACATCCAATAAAGACACAGATGTAGATTATATGCCCTATCAAGTGCACTATACAACCAATACAGATACAGATGAGGATTATATGCCCTATCTAGTGTACTATACATCCAATACGGAGTCACACGTGGAATATACACCCTATCTAGTGTACTATACATCCAATACAGACCCAGATGTGGATTATATGCCCTATCAAGTGCACTATACATCCAATACAGACACAGATGAGGATTATATGCCCTATCTAGTGTACTATACATTCAATATAAAGCCATATGTGGATTATATGCCCTATCCAGTGCACTATACATCCAATACAGACATGGATTATATGCCCTATCTAGTGTACTATACATTCAATATAAAGCCATATGTGGATTATATACCCTATCTAGTGTACTATACATTCTAAACAGAGCTTTTGTTGTTGTTGGTCTTTCAGCTGCTCCCGACAAGGGGTCGGAATATCCAGTCCGCACTACAACTTGGCACAGGTTTTACACCGAATGCCCTTCCTGACACAACCCTCCCATTTTATCCGGGTTTGGGACAGGCACTGCATCCAGTGGCTGGGGTTTGGACACTGGCTGGGAATCGAACCCGGGCCTTCCGCAGGCGAAACACCTACCACTGAGCCACCAGTGCCCTATACATCCAATACAGAGCCAACCGTGGATTATATGCCCTATCTAGTGCACTATACATCCAATACAGACCCAGACGTTTATTATATGCCTTATCTAGTGCACTATACATCCAATACAGACTAAGATGTGGATTATATGCCCCATCTAGTGTACTATATATCCAATATGGAGCCAACTGTGGATTATATGCCCTACTTCGTGCACTATACTTCCAGTACAGACCCAGAGGTGGATTATATGCCCTATCTAGTGCTTTAAACTTAAGGTTTTTTTATATTGATATTTATTTGTAAAAGCCCAATGATACACCTGCCTGATATAGATTATACACTCTAAACAGTGCACTACCAGGCTACTAAAGAGTTATCGTTCTAATCCTAATCTAAGATCTAATCGTCGTGTTTGTTGTTAAAATCTGGAAAGTGTTTAATCATTAACACACTAGCATGAGAGAAACTTACTTTGATAGCTAGCTTAACTAGCCGGTCTAATAACTATTAGCAGGTTGCTAACTGGCTCGCTTGAATCAGACAACTTAAAACAGTTCTTTCTAAAACATTAAACGTTCGCTCGGTTTAAGGTTTAACAAAAACTCAACACAATATCCGCCGATAATCCGCGGTTTAACTGAAGCGAACTAGAAGAAAACAGAGCATTACCTGTCTAAATTAATTCAGATAATCCGGGTTAGACACCTGAGCGTCTCAAACTCTCCATGGCGTCATGACGCACGGTTACGTCATGACGCACCGGAAGTTCCTGCTGCTTCCTGGTTCTTCGTGCACCGCCGACGTTTGGTCGATAGGTGTCGCCAAAAGCCAGAGCTAGAGTTAGTATGGCAGCTTTTCACTTAGTTTGCAAATAGTTTTTTAAAGCTATCGCGTTGTTCTAAAAACATAAATGTAACTAAAAAGAGTTGTAAGTGGCATACGTATATGGATAAATATAAATGTAATTTACATATAATATGCACAGTATCAGCATACATATATACGATGTACACTGTCTTATATACGGAGCTATGTTGCTAAGGTAGAGCTTTCTGCACTTAGGTTGGTAATAGTGATGGGTATGTTTTAAAAATATAATCATATAATATATAATATGTTATTCAAATCCACCCATTTCTCTATTTAGATATGATAAATCATTATACTTGAGATGATGAAACTCTGTGAGACGTCAAAATATCCAACAAGTCCCCAGAGCCCAAACTGGACCTACGTAATTGTAAGACATTCGTAGGACCTTAAACCGTCTCCCAAATTGTACCCAATTCCCTGTTCTCCTCCAAGTCCACAGGATATCATCAAAAAACAGGTTACTTAATTATCCTTCATGTATAAAATAAAGTTATTCATGTCTTGCCTATCAATGTTCTCTTCCAAAATATATAACAAAGTGGCAAAAAAGCTATCACTGGCCCGGACCTGATTCCCATCAAGGTGTTCCCATCAAGATCAGTCTTGTGCTCAGTATTCCTTTTGTTAAATGTTCGAAACTCAAATTCAGTTGAATACCAGAATCTGCATTGGGATTTTAAAAGAGTTCTTTGGTGGTGTTTTGGTGACTAAATCTAAATCCAATCTTCTTGAATCAGAGAGGAAATGTGTTAAATGCTAAACCTCCAACACACGACCGGCCTACATTCCTGCCAGCCTGAAATGAGTCGAACTGCCTACAGCGTTGGCTGCGTTTCCATCGTAAAGCTTAACCTCCCTCAACCTGACTACAGGGGAAACATGAGAACGCGGCATGACCTGCTCTTTTGGCGCCGTGGTGGTAAATTTATGTTGAGCACCTTTAAACAAAGCGAAAAAGAAAGAAAAAGAAAGAAAGGGAGGGAGAGAAGAGAGGGAGAGAGAGGGAGAGAGAGACAACTTGGCGAAACACAATGAGAGAAAAGAAGTTTGTCAGAGTTCATTAAATATCAGGGGAAGATCTGCGGGGCTGGCAAGGCGAGGCGCGCCGGGGGCCGGGCGCCATTAATCACGTCTGACAGCGAAGCGGGCACGCCGAGACGCTGCTCATGATTACAGAGAAGGAAGGGTCCTGACCGAATTGGTCGGTTTTGCCGAACAGAAACCCGAGACGAGGAGGCAAGAAAGCGGAACCAAAGAGCTCTCGACCTGCATTACTCTCATTGGCCTCGGTTTTTCCATGGCAAGACCTCTGTCCTGTTTCAAAACAATCACGGCCACGTGGGAGCGAATGAGCCGAGGTGACGAGTTGCCAAAGCAAGGTCACTCCGCTCTCAAAGCGTTGGCCTTCATGTTTATAGTTTTGTAACTGGCACAGTCATGTCAAATCAGACTAGAAGACTGATCGGAGAGGAGAAAACAGATCGTGGTTCAAGCAGGGTCCTGCGCTCTGCCGTTTACGAGACCTAAATTGACATGAGGCAAATATCTTGATGCCTTTTTATCATATAAAGGAAACCAAATGCAGTTAAGTTTGTACAAGTCAGTGCTTCAGTAGGTGAAACTCAGCTCTCAGAACCTTATGACAAGGCATCTGAGGTTTGGTCTTCCATAACACCTCAACTCTCACTTACGGCTCTGAGTGAAGGGTAGTGCACACCATTAGCTATACCCTGAGACCCTGCCTCGACTGGCATGCCGAACTAAGTGAGGGGAGCTTGTCTTCAGTGAAGATACGTCTGAGGGATGCCAGCCCTGTAAGTGCACGAAGACTGGACCTGGTGGATGGTTCAGAGGAACCAACATGGTCAATGGCCCAGAAAGCAGGAACAGCAAAGTGTGCTGTGTAAGTGTAAGGGATCATCTTAGCAGAATGGACAGAATAGCCAACCACCTCAGAAAGGATAGGGAATCTGAGATAAATGTTATATTCCTGATTGTTTTGTCTACCCTTCATGTTGTCTGTGTACATATTATCTAATTCCACCAGAGGTTTGCTAGCATTACCCTTTAACGTGTTGATTACAATAGATAGTATTACGCACGCTGACTCGGTTTAATAATTTTCAAATCAGATTTATAAAAGTGTGTACAGTTCACCACGGAGGGGAAAAACCCACCACTTTCAGTGCATTCTTAAATTTACTTTCAAGTTACGAATGTATGTCTAAAAAGGGTGTGCATTTGAGTTCATATATGGGGTCTGAGACACGCCCGCCTGTCTTTCACACCGACACGCCCAGCGGCCTGACAGACCCTCTGCAACTGCTGCGGTTCCCTGTGAGCGATCCGTCTCTCTCAGACAGCTCATGTGGAGAATAAATAGGACTGAGAGCGACAGGCGAGAGGGGGACGAGAGAGCATTAGCGACACTGATGTGTGTGTGAGAGAGCGCGCGCGCGAGAGAGAAGGAGGGGCGGGACTGAGTGACGGCCGGAGATGGAAGCCTGTGTTAAGTGCCGCTCTTGAAGGCACGTCGGGCCTCATTAGATGTCAGATGTAACAATACTGAACTGGCAGCGAGGACTGCTGCGAGTCTCACAGCCATAAATCACACACTGACAGCAGCCTGACAGACACACACACACACACACACACACACACACACATGCCTCTATGTTTTGGCTTTCACAGCATCCACAGATTCCTAAATTAAAAGACCGCCAGCATGATGACATTCTTCGTAATCTCTTTTGTGTCTTTGTGTGTATGTGTGTGTATCTCCCTCTCTGTATATATATGAGTGTGTGTGTTTGTGTGTGTTTTTTGACTGCAGACATGCCTGTGCCAAAGAAGGGTGGACCTTAAATTACATTTATCAATCACAAACCTGATCATAACAGAACATACCCAATATAACAGAGTAACTAAACAGTGACAGCTAGCTTATAAGCTTAGCTAATAATAGAGATTATTTTTATTATTGTAGCTGAGTTTATTAGCAGGATGTTCTCCCTGTGTTTGGTGGGTTTCCTCCTGGTACTCCGGTTTCCTCCCACAGTCCAAAGACATGCAGATTAGGCTAATTGGCGTTCACAAATTGCCCGTAGTGTGTGAATGTGTGTGTGTGTGTGTGTGCCTCGCGATAGATTGGCATCCTGTCCAGGGTGTACCCCGCCTCGTGCCCTAAGTCTCCTGGGATTGGTTCCAGGCCCCCCGCGACCCTGAATACAGGATAAAGCGGTAGAGAAGATGAGTGAGTGAGTGAGTTTATTAGCAAGCATTAGCATAATGATAACACATTAGCGGCCATCAACACTAAATGAGCATCAATTGTTAAAAAATTCTTATTGATAGTAATAATAATTTGTAAATTACTACATTGAATCACACACTTTTTAACCACTTTTTTAAAATGTATTAGCTGTATTATTTATCCTAACGCTAGCTACCTACTCAGAATAAGAAGCAATAAAAATATCTATGTCTTTTAAGCCATATCTAGTGATGTTTGTTCCTTAATTTGACATGCAAAAGCGTAAAGTTTTTTGTTAAAGAGGAAAGCTAGATCTGTAGAACATTTGCTGGTAGCTAGTGTTGTTGTGAGTGCCTGTTATTAATGTATGTTAGTTACATATAACCAGCTAGCTTGTTAAGAGGACTAAAATGTAGCTAGCGGTAAATAGCTAGCTAGCTTCTAGAGATCTAGCTTTCCTCTTTTACAATTGTAATTAAGAAAAAAGTTTGTATACATGGTTTAAAAAAACTATATATGTTTTTACTGTTTCTTTTTTTGAGTAGATAGCTTCTGAGATGAAACAATGTTAGCGTTAGCATAAACAATACAGCTGATACGTTTACTGTAATTGTGAATAAAATCATAACAAAAAAAAAGTTAAAAATTTTTTTATTTGATGCTTATTCGCTGTTGATGAATGCTAACATGTTATCAATTTGTTAATGCTTGCTAAGAAACTCAGCTATAGCTTCGGGTACTGCTTTTCTACAAAAATAAGTGTAAAATCATAAGTTAATTAAAGATTTGAGTTAAATAGTAAAACTTATTTTACTGTTAACGGTGAGCTGATGCTAGTTTTTTGGCGTTAGCTTGATGTATCACAGCCCCAAGCATCTGTGTGTTTGAGAGGATGATTGAGAGTGTGTGTGTGTGTATGTGTGTGTGTAAGAGAGAATGATTGAGGGTGTGTGTGTGTGTGTGTGTGTGTGTGTGTGTGTGTAAGAGAAAATGATTGAGGGTGTGTGTGTGTTACCGGACAGGCTGATAGGAGCTGTCCTTGGACAGCATTAGATAAACACTCCGTCCTCTCCTCCTTAACATTTGGGCCATCTAACATCCTCCATATGGGACAACATCCTCCTGCTTTGTGCGTCATGTGTGGGAGTGTGTGTGTGTGTGTGTGTGAAGGAGTGTGTGTGACAGAGATTGGGAGTATGCGGTTCCTCCATAATGCTATTAGAGAAGTGTGTTTGAAAATCTCTGAAACAGATCTGCCTATTTGACAGAATGTGTGTGTGTGTGTGTGTGTGTGTGTGTGTGTGTAGGAACAGATGATGATGGTAATGATGAGGAGGCAGAGGAAAAATCTTAGACCCCCTACCCTCACATGAGCCAAGAAAAGAAACAGATCCAGTCGCTGGAGGGTGGGTGAGAGACCAAGAGATAGAGAGAGAGAGAGAGAGAGAGAAGTCTGTTAAACTTATTATCATAGAATTAATCACAAGGTAGTTTGCGCGTGTGTGTGTATGTGTGTGTGTGTGTGTGTGTGTGTGTGTGTGTGTTTCACATGTCTAAATTTTTTTTTATTTTTTACATTTGACAAGATTACAGTACTATCCTAAACATAAAGTATATAAATAACTGTATATTTAACCATTTATGTATCGCTAACAAGCTAGCTGGCTAACAACAGCACTGTTTAAGCTTAAGCTAAGCTAAACAACTTAAGCTAAACTATCATTTCTTAGCTTTCTAACAGCTTGTTTAGTCAAAATACTCTCATACAACTCAGCTAACATTATGCTAACTACTATAATGTGCCATTAAAACTAACTTTTTATAGCTAGCAACCCAACTAAAGCTAAAACTATCCTACTGTTCCCTTTACCAACTTTTATTGATAAGATTACACTGGTTTTATTTCCACAATTACCATTGTGAAAATAAAGCCAGGTGAAAGTTTGTGCAGTGAGCTAGCTAACATCAGCTTCTATCCTAAGTTAAAACAAACAATATTATGTAAATTTTCATGAGTAAGTTGTGTGACATCTAGAAGTGTGCTTGTAGTAAAAAAAAGTAGCTAGCATGTTCTTATGTTTCAGTATATGAGACTATTATTTGATATATATACTGAATATATAAACGCTTGGTCATTTACCATATGCATTACATAATTAACCATAAGTATTCCACTACAAGCCACAATTTAAAAGAAGTTTTAAAATAGATAAAAATATCTTTTAAAAGCAAGCTAACGTCATGTTAACCACTATGATGCATTTATCAAACATGTAGCCAAATTTGCTTACAAACTAACTAAACTTTAAAAGATTTTTTTTTTAATTTTTGTTTCATCAATAAGTTTTCTTAATAGCTAACTAACTTTTAATGACTAACTCTCAGTGTCATAAAAAGTGACGTCACACGTTTTCCTCGGCGCAGTTGTACTCCTCGCCGAAAGTAAGAATATAAGCTTTATAAATAACCTATATGTCCTCCTCTGAGGTAAGACTGTCTTCAGCCCTAAATGAACTTTGATTCCTATGAGTGATTCTGAGATGCTTAGTAAATATGGGCCCAGGTTTATTTTCTAAAAAAAACCCTGATCATTAAATAATATAGTATTCGATGAGAAGCTTGTGGTGCTGATATTCTCAGTTGTTGTGTGTCTATTTGAAATAAGAAGGATGTATTATTGTGTTATTGTAATAGTAATGTATTAAGATCTATTATTGAGAGATTCACTGTCATTTGTTCAGTGTTGATGCAGCCCTAGATGATGGCTCCCTTGGGAGACTTGTGAATGATGACAATATTAAACCAAACGGCAGAATGAAGACCATCCGTGTGGATGGTAAACCTCACCTTTGTTTATTTGCCATAAGAAGCATCTGTCCTGGTGAAGAGATCACGTACAATTACGGTGATTCTGAGTGGCCATGGCGATGCAAGGTTTGTAGATGTTAAATGCTTTAAGCAGTTAAACACACTTAACATCTGGTTTCTGCCAGAGAATGTGTCTTACAGTATGTTGCTATAAGTGCAGGAGCATTATTCTAATTTTTGCCTTTAAAGTTGTTTGCAACTTTTGTCTTTGAATTCATGCTCATTGTGACAGTGTTGGACACTAGCTAATGGGACAGTGTTTTGTTTAAGTGTTTATAAAGTTGTCTATGTTTGAAGAGAACATTGTTTTACAAGGACATCCTCTGAACATGTTCAGTGTTTGTCCTGAATGAAGAATCTTAATGTGTTGTTAGTTTTACAAAAACCTTGTTTATGAGGACACAAGCTTTTAATAGCACAAGTAATTTTTGTCTGCTTGCTTTATGCCTGTAAATATTTTAAACCTCCACAACTCTGTTTTTAGATGACATCTTCAAAGAATCCACTGACACCAGAACAAGAAGATACAGCAGATAAAAGGCATTCAAAAAGGTGATGTAAAGAAGAGTAAAGTGTCATAAAGTGTCCTACGAGTACAGTAACTATTACAAATTTGTGCATGAGTTTGTTTTTCACAATATTGCCAAAAGTATTCGCTCGCCTGCCTTCACATGCATATGAACTTGAGTAACAGCCAATTCTTATAGGGTCCATAGGGTATCACCCTAGGGTGATATTTAATAATATGTTAATATGATATGACAACTCTTCAGCAAAGGCTTTCCACCAGGGTTAGGAGTGTGTTTATGGGAATATTTGATCATTGTTCCAGAAGCGCATTTGTGAGGTCAGACACTGACGTTGAACAAGAAGGCCTGGCTCTTTATTGATCTTGCTCTGTGCACTGGTGCGCAGTCATGTTGGAACTGGAAAGGGCCGTCCCCAAACTGTTCCCACAAAGTTAAGAGCATGAAGATGTCCAAAATGTCTTGATGTGCTGAAGCATTAAGAGTTCCTCTCACTGGAAGTACCGAGCCCAGCTCCTGAACAACAACTCCACACCAGTTCCAACATGACTGTCCACCAGTGAACAAAGCAAGGTCCATAAAGACATGGATGAAGCTGTTATGCTGCGAATGGGGCGGGGCCAACATCATATTAAACCCTATGGATTAAGAATGAAATGTTACTCAAGTTCATATGCATGTGAAGACAGACGAGCCAATACTTTTGGCGGTATAGTGTACGGATTTACCTGGCGATCTGTGACCACTGATGCGGTAGCATGAGACTAATGTTTTTTAAAGTGCTAGTGCACTATTTTTATTTAGCTACTTTCACACTGCTGTTTTATCCAATTATGACTGTTGACACCTCGGATAAGATCGTTAACCCAGGGTTTAAGAGTGTACAGTGATATCATGATCCATAAGAGCATCGTGATTATTACAGACTTCCAGAAGCCACTACTTATCTGGCTAAGATATCTTAATTACTGCTAGCCATGGAAAAAGGCTGTCTTCCTAATATTCAGGGCAAATCTTTCGATGACCTCAAAATTGAAGGTTCGTCCATTCACTTATAAGGAGGTTGTAGTTTCTGAATTGTCTTAAGTGCGATGCATCCATTGAGCACCGTGTAGTCTAATGCCATGTTTGATTGTGTTGTGTACAGGTTAAATAAATTATTATGTTTCCCATGTTGTAAATGTCACTTTAAGATGGGATCAGTGTGATTCTGAAGCCAGTGGTCCTGATGAAAGTGATGCTGAGGATGACGTTTCTGCTGGTGCTGCTAATGTTGGTATGGAAACTCATTTTTGTTATGTATGTTTGGTAATGTTTTAGCCTATAACTGTATTTAGGTAATGATTTACTACAGATTACATTAAGTTGAATTATTTGCATTTATTTATTAGTGCCTGACCAGAATATTGATGAAATTAAAGAATGCAACAACCGTGCTCTGTCATATTTAGGACATACATAGTTATTTGTTTTCTTTAGATAGAGTTTTCCTCTGATCTACACATCTTTTAATTCACAAGAGGTTAAAGTGTACATTGTCAGGATTTAATAAGTGTTTATGTTTTTCATTACACAATATATGATGTGCATACTGTAGTGGCACTATTTTATGGCATGTACTGTATGTATAGTGTTGCAGTACACAGTTAGAATACACAGGGAAGTTCCTATTATGCAGATGTACAAGTCAGGTGGACTATGGGAAAAATGTCTTTCATATTGACACCAACATTTATTAAAATACCTTTTATAAAACCTAAGAATGTACACTTGAACCACTTGTTCGATTCAAGTCAATGAAACAATATTGATAGAGAGTGTTACACAACTGCTACAAAGCAGCTTTACAAAGCATAAAGCTAATGGAAATACAGAAAAATCAAGAAAGGATGAATAATAAAGATTTCATTGGCTGACTTTACAGCCAAACTATAAGATTGTAAATAGACTGTAAGAATAATAAAAGCAGTGTTAATGTAACGCGCAGAGATAGTCTAAGTAAAGCTGATGTCAGCAGTCATTAAATCAAGTCAAATCAAATCAACAGGGTGACAGTGCTCAAGGGTTTAAAAAATTCCTTGTAATAAAACCAGGCTTAGCTGGGAGGGCCAGTTCTCACCTGACGCGTTACAGCTGCAATACATAGCCTTGTTAATTAATTATAGTAATTACGAAAGAGAGCAATTTTGTGACAAACTCAAATGAGAGGACACAATTAAGATGCATTATAGCTGCTATTGACTGCAGCTATAAACCATACTGCTGTTACAGGACATAGAATACTCATAAATCACTGATTTAGTTACGTAAGGCATTGGACTACGGTTCAGAAGATCCCAGGTTCAAAGCCCACAACCACCAAGTTGCCACTGTTGGGCCCTTGAGCAAGGCCCTTAACCCTCAATTGCTCAGATGTATAATGAGATAAAAAAAAAAAAAGTAAGTCGCTCTGGATAAGGGCGTCTCCCAAATGCTTAGATGTAGATGTAGAAGATATCGTTGTACCACACATTATGAATAGCACTATATATTGCATGTGGGGTCAGTGCAAATTGTCAGATTGGTTGATACTACTTGGTTAATACAAGTCAAATAAAACATGCTGATAGCTAGTGTTGTATGATAGGAGTAGAGTGCTGCTTGAAGATTTGTAAACCTTCCAGACATGGTTGTCTCCTTGCAGCACTCACACACCAGATTAGAGAGGTTGGATAGACATCTGGTATGTACCACCCATTTTAGTTCCAGCCAGTTCTCGATCGTGTTGAGGACCGGACTTCGACTAGGCCAATCCATATTATGAACTTTCTTTCTTTAAAGCCATTCGTGCTTGGTGGTTCTGGTTGAACGCTTTGGGTCGTTGTCTTGTTGCACCACTCATTTTGAGCCCCAGACCATTACATTTCTATTGCCATGCATCATTGTTGGGAGAAGGTTCCTTTTTTGGAATTCAAAGTAGCAGTGATCAATATAGGTTGTTTTACTCATTTTCCTTAGACGTTTGCTGGCCGTATAATGCAGTAATTAAAATGTTGCGTATGTGCTTAAGAACTGTTGAGTTTTGAAGTTTTCTTATCAGTGCATTGCTTATGTCTTGCAGGTATTCAGAAGATGACCACTGAAACACCTGCTGAAGTTCCTCAAGGTATCTGAGGTTTTACATTGGAATAAAGCCAGCAATGCATGTACATAAACCCTCCACAAAATTTAAGCTTCCTAAAGTAAATATTTTATGTAGTTTAGTTTGATAGATTAAGATGAAACTACATAGTTGTACAGTATGTTCCTTTAATTGGCATGCTTGAACTAATAAATGTTTTTCAGTTTTATTTGAGGGATAAAAGTTAGAATAAAAATACTTGTGTTTGTCCTGGCAATGCAATGTCAATTTGATATGTAGCAATAAAACACATTTGTTCCTATACACCAGCAAATGTACTTTTTCTGTGTGCTGTAAATGCATGTCATCATAAAGCAGGTAGGACCTAGTAAACCTACCTAAACATTTAGGAGGGGGAGGGAGTCCTTAAATACCACCAAAATATCATGTTATCATATTTTGAGTTCTGGTGTTTATAAAGAAAATTCTGAGCCAGATTCTTTATTTTCGGGTCAAAATAGATAGTTTGATAGTATTATCAACTCTGTAATGCATTGGGAAAGGTGGGTCCCCTTAAACCACCACCCTACTGGCAAAGTCCTTATAAATCACAAAAACCAGTATAGGTGTGTGAGTGTGTGTGTGTGTGTGTGTGTGTGAGAGAGAGAGAGAGAGAGAGAGAGAGAGAGAGGCAATGCTCTTTAAGTAAAGGTCAGCGGTAGTGAGAAAGTGACGTATCAGCAATTTAGCGGTGGCTGGAGGGCAATCAATCACAACAGAGGTCAGCTAGGTACACACACACACACACACACACGCCTGGATACA
This sequence comes from Clarias gariepinus, assembly GCF_024256425.1. Lineage (NCBI taxonomy): Eukaryota > Metazoa > Chordata > Actinopteri > Siluriformes > Clariidae > Clarias > Clarias gariepinus. The sequence goes on from NC_071120.1 coordinate 27,890,041, forward strand.
AAAATGAATGCACTGCTTAGTAATTAATTAGATTAATTAGTTAACACATTATTTTATACCTCATTCTCTCTCTCCCTCTTTCGCTGTCCCTCGTTTTGTCTTTCCCATACCTTTTCTTTGCCTCCGCCATTTTTTCACTCCTTTTTCTCTTTCTGCCCATTTTTCCCATTACAGGTTCACTTTTTCTTACTCTCTCCATTTTTTTTATTTCTCTTTCAGTTTTTCTCTTTCTATAATTGTCTTCTCTTCGTCTCCACTTTATCTCCTCATGTCTTATGTCTTCTTCTGTTTTTTTTTCTTTCACTCTCTCTCTCTCCTTCATTTACTTTTCATCTCTCCTTCAGTGACTTTCCTCTGTATACAAGTACTTTCCCTCTATCTCTTTAATTTTTTTATCTTATCCCTTTATCTGTCTGTCTTTATCCATATATCTGTCTCTTTGTCTCATTTTCTCCTTTTATCTGTCTGTATCACACTCTATTTTTTAACTTGGCAATTTTTTTACATTTATTTTTTAATATATTGTGTTTCTTTTTCTTTCTTTATTTGCCCATTTTTGTCTTTCTATTCATCTCTATCCATTTTTACTCATTCTTGTTCTGTCTTATCTTTTTCTGCCTTTTTTCTATCCCTCTGTCTTTCTTGCTCGCTTTTTCTCTCTGTAACTTTCTTTTCTTTATTCTTTTTGTCATTCTGTTACATTACTTTTTTCTTTTCCTTTCATTTCTTTTGTTCTTTGTTATACTATCATTCATTCTCCAACTGTCTCTTTTCTTTTCTGTCCCTTTTGTAATTTTTTGAACACTTTTCACGCTGTGTTGTTCGTTTTCTCTTTTCCTGCTTTTCTCTCTGTCTCTCTCTCTCTCAGACTCTGTTTCTTTCTTTCTTTCTTTCTTTCTTTCTTTCTTTCTGTCTTTCTTTCACTCTTGTTGTCATTCTATCCATCTGTCTCTCCCTTTGTGATTTTTAGTGTATAATTTTTATTCTCTCTTGTACGGTCTCTTTCTGCCTTCTCTCTCTCATGCTTTCTTTCTCTATTTCTTTCTCTCTCACTCCTTTTGTCTTTCTGTCTATCTGTCGATTATCTTTTACCTCTTACTTTCTACTTCTCCCTTTTGAGACTTTTACTTTCAGTGTATAATTTTTTACTCTCTCTTGTCCTGTCTTGTCTTTTTCTGCCTTTTCTCAATTCCCCTCTCTCTCTCTCTCTCTCTCCTTTGCGTACTCTCTCTCCATTTCAGCCCTGCTCTGTTTTTTTTCTCCCCCTCCTTCCCGTAACCTTTGCGTGGCCTCCGAGCAGCTCTGCCATAAATCAGTCCTAAGATCATGTCTGCCAGTTAGACTAAACAGGAGCATTTGTGAGGATTTGCTCGCGCTCATTAATCATCCTGACAGTTTGAAAAACACATTTCTCCTTTAATGACTGTATTTGGATAATCAGGCCTCGTTCCCCTCCCTCACTCCTTCTCTCCCTCCTTCCTCTTTTCCCTCTCTACAGCAGTTTTCAGTGACAGCTGGGTTTGCTTTATGGTCAAGTCAGAGGCAGGGAGAGCGAGAGCGAGCGAGAGAGAGAGAGAGAGAGAGAGATCAGCACCACCACCTCTTTCACTCACGTGGAAAGATCACCTGACCGGAGAACCGTTCCTGTCCTATGTTCCTCTTTCTGGTTCTCATATGACTTGGGTTACAGCACAGGGTCACAGGAGGACAGTCGGGTGAAAGAGCCTGGTGGGTTTTTTTTTTTGGTGTTTTTTTTTTTTACAGGAAATATGGCACGGCGATGACAGGAGCACTTTTATCTTCATGCCTTTCATTAGAGGAGACGTGACAGATTTCTGCACCCCGTCTCACACCGGTGTGTGTCCTGACATCGACGTTCGACCTGACATAGGGCTTATGGTTTATTCCCACACACCCCTCCGCTCACACACCATCCCTGACATCACGTGTTTAATTTAAAATAAAGAAGTCGAATTTTAATTGTCACGTCCATAACGATGCGCGGTACGTCGTACAGTGAATGGCTAATCACGGCGGTCTGTAATAAATCATTAAAACTGTACATATTATAAAAATGGAATAAGATAAAAATATGCAATTAAGACATCACTTTTTATTCTTATAAAGCTAATATTAGGCTATATATAGTATATATAAGTTTATATATAGTGTTTTATTCCTCTGATGCTACACCGGTTCACAGCAATTACAATTTTTACATTTTATTACTACAGAAAGACTGATCGCACTTTATTTACCCATGTTTAGTCTTCTGGCCTTAAATAACAGTTAATAAATAGGAAGAAATTAAGCTTTTTTACGGAAGGAGTCTCCAGTGTCAGTGTTGAAGGTAAACCTGAAACTTTAAGGTCCATGAAGTCTCTGGTTCTCCTATGTTAGTCTAATTAGCGTCAAAGGAAAGAGACCAGAGAGGCTGGTAAGGGGAACGTTCCTCCTGACCTTACGGCCAATCAGAATTCAGAACGCTGTGCAGAACTATATTCTGTGAAGTGTCTCCCGTTCCTGTAACGTCGTGTACAGATCAGGTTCTCGCACGTCGCAGCAGGTCCGCTGGCCCGAAGCGCTCGGCTCTGCTCCGTCACAGTGTTGGATCGGTCAGCTTTCTGGTCTTGACACATTACTGTGTCATTACGGAACAGTGTGTCATGCTGGCTGTCGTGAGTTTATGCCGGCTGTCATCGAGCTGACGCTAACCCAAACTGTGTGTGACAGGAGGCTTAAAAAACCGCTCACACTGTCGTGCCAAGTTTCTGACGAACCGCCTCGGGAAAGTTAAACAGCCACAAATCTGACTCGGTGACTAACGCTGACACCTACACTGGAGTGCAACTCTGTGTGTGTGTGTGTGTGTGTGTGTGTGGAGTTTCTCACAGTGGAGATATAGTACAGAGCAGTATGACACCCTCCAACAGAATGTTCTAGATCTGGGAGCTGTTTGCTTCACATCTCCCTAAAGCTGAAGGAATAAACCACTCCATGTGATGAAGAGGCGACACTGACGCCTCGCTGACGTTGATTAATTTCCTTTAACAGCATGCCCTTAAGTGGTTGTTTCCTCTTATACTGTAAAATTAACAACTTTTTATCTGCTTATTGTTACGATCCGGTCTGTAGTATGTTGGGAAAAACAAGTTCCTCTAATCACGTCCGTTATAGCAGCTATAAACAGTCACTCAACCATCCCTGCCTGTCTCGTCTCTTTCTTAAAGTTACCAGGTTTATTAAGGCTGTTAAACTTCTCAGTCCTTACTGTTACAACGCGCTGGCACCGGAGATTCCTTCCATAAATGCTACAATAAACACCTTCGTTTAGGTTTCCTTCTTTCGTTCTTTTATTTATTTGACACGTCCACGGTACGTTACACATGAGCTGTTATTGTAGAAACGATAACGCATCACAACGAGCACTTTAATAAATAATAAATCTACGCTACCGTACATTAAACTGCTGTTATGGAAAATGTATCCACTCCTTCCAACCAATCACAATCCAGGATTTAAAGAAGATGATCATGTGATGTGAAAAAAAAAGACAGAACGCTTTTAATTATAGTTTTATTCAGACTTTGCTAAAGTGCCAATGCAACAAAAAAAATTAATTCAATTAAAGGTAATAAATAAAAACTTGACTTTTGCTTTTATATGTTTTTTCTCTCTCTCAGTCCCAGGTTGAATAAGGACATTATGAAAACTAAACGTCGTCTCATATTCATTTCTCTTCCATGTCATTGAGCAATAAAAAAGTTATAAATGTGGAAAAAGTTATAAATAACTTCCTTCAGTTGCGTCGAGGCTAACACACCTACAGCGAAGTCGTTCAGAGGCATACGGTTCGGGAAATACCGCCCCCCACCCTCACACCTCCCCCCCCCCCCCCCCCTTCAACCCCCAACCCTCCAGATGAGCGTCATGTGTGCTGTCATTTGGAGCACGGCTCTGGCTCGACTCGAATCTCGATGTCCCCGTGCCAAGGCACGTTTTTCCGCGAGTGCTGAGTTCCCCCGGAGCGTTCCTAAATGGAGTCCAGCTGGTGGTGCGGCGTATTAGCGGCGCGCCATCGTTCACCATGCTCGGCTGCCGATTCGTTCACAGGCCCGCGATGATAAATGGCGAGGATGTGAAAGCGTGACGTGACAATCACAGACTGTTGTTGTTGTTGTTTTTGTTGTTGTTGTTGTTTATGGCTTGTTTTACAAAAGCCTTGAAGGCTGGACAGGAAGCAGCGCCTCGGTTTGTTGCTTCAGAATCTGGCGTGTTTTCAGGCGTAATGGGGTTTCGCTGAATGTTCATCAGGAGGACGGAGAGACGGAAAGATGGAGACGGTGTGCTGAGAGACAAAGAGGCAGACAGGGAGAGAGGGAGAGAGAGAGAGAGAGGGAGGAAGGGAAAAGAAAAATGGAGGAAAGGAAGATAGAGTGCGTCTCACTCTGCTTCTCGCTCTGGCTAATTGGAGAGCAATTCCACACGCTGTCATCATTAATCACCGGCGCTGTCGGCTGCCTGCCCAGGACACTGCTGAGGCCGAATAAAGCTCTCTCTCACTCTTACACACACACACACACACACACACACACACACTCCCTCTCTCTCTCATTGCTGACAGAGCAACGGGGGACGTCAGTAACCTCACATCCTCCACCTCCATTCCAAACCCCATGAGGCTGAATCCTCAGAGAAGAGAGAGATCAATCAAACAGGTGTAGTCCTGCTGGGGAGAAACTTGTCAGGGACTGGAATTTTCCTCACACACACACACACACACACACACAGGCGACAGGACTGGAGCGTCGACTTGCATATTGACTTAGCTGAAGCCATAAAGAGAGAGAGAGAGAGAGAGAGAGACAAATGGGACAGTGAGATGGATGAGGGATGTGATGAACGAGCGTGAATGAGATGAATCAGTCGAGATGGAGTGCCTTCCCCTCTGTTTCACCTCTCCTCTCCTCTCCTCTCCTTTTAGCCATTAAAGATCCAAAGTCATGTGAATTAACTGTAGGATAAAACACAACGCCGGCATCTCCACCAGTCAGGACTCGGCGATAAAACCAAACCATATCCATATCATGATAAAAATACACTGGGATATTGAGCTTTTATTTATTTATTTATTTATTTATTTATTTATTTAATTTTACTGCTGTATTGTTTAGATTTTTTTCTTAGTTACTGTTAAGTTCATCATTTTCAAATAATTGTTATTTTAAATTGATTATAATACTTGACTTAATTAGAATTAATAAAGATTAATCAAATATTTATTCTTATTTTAGCATTACTATTATTACATTCTTTTTTATTATAAATATTTTATTGACAAATAAAGTTTTAGGTTGTTTATATTTTTAAATTGATCGATGGTTTCACTTTTATACTTTGATTAGATATTTGCACAATTTTAAATAACAAAAACAAAAAAATTATGATTTTTTACAAATAACTTTAATAGCCACTACATCCTTGAGTGAATAATTGTCAAAGAGATTAAAAATTAACTAACCAACTGTTCCATTCATTCCTTCTGTTATATATATATTTTTCTGTTGTACAATTATTTTAATTCCTTTTTTCAGGCTTTTTTACCCCATACACATTCACATCTGATGTTTATTCAACCAACTACAGTATATTCGACTCCAGTGCTGTTAATGTTTTAATAAAGAAATGCTAGTTTTTTCCTGCTTACTCAAGTAAAGGTTCATAGCCTGGTGTTTTTATCAGCGTGATTTGATGTTTTGATTTGATAATTTGCTAAAAAATTTTAGGTGCTTTGAACAAACGGTAAAATTTTGATGGTAAAAATCTATCCTGTTTAACAAATAAATTTTATATTTTTTTCTTCAGATTTTTTCTTTGTTAAAACTTAGAATTTAAAATATCACTATTATTTGAACTATTAAAAAAAAGATATAAAATACATATTTTTTTTACAATAATGTGTAATAGGTCGCTGATTATTAACTTTAAGTTGGTATGCCTTTATAAAAATCTCGGCTCTATTTTACTGCCATTTTGCTAACAAGCCACAACAAAAAAAAATGAAGAAAACACTGTACATGTTGTGCATCATAAAAAGAAATAATATGACGCTGTATTTGTTTTAGGTCACTGGGCCATACCACCGATTACAGCCCGCTGCACTTACACGAATTTAAAGTTACCATTGTTGTAGTTGCCCTTCACCTCCTCTAGGGGCAGCACAAACTAAGCTGGTGTCAGGTCTTCAGTATAGGCAAGGCATTTGAAAGTTATATAAAACATTATATATAGCAATTATAATAATTTAAGCAATGTTTACCCTGATATTATAAGCAATGGTGCCTATATAAATAAGGGTACTAGTTAATTTAGAAATGATTTTTATTTGTCCCATATTTTTAGGAACCAAATAGAACTGTAGAAGAACCATAAAGGAGAATTCTTGATGTACAGAATGATGATACTTGATGATGTTCACATTATAGATCACGATATACATCATATTTGTAATAAATTCTTTCTTTAATATTATATATTACACACAATACAATAATGTATTGCAACATTACTTATCACGATATTGATATCCAGAAACCAATTTTTTTTTTTTATCAGTAAAATCTGAACTTTGACCCAGCCAAACAGAGTTCATAATGCTAGCTTAACAGAGGTAATCTTATCTGTACGCCCTTCCTCTTGGCGTCCTACAAACTCATCATGGTGAGCATCTTTAAAGCCATAAAACCTTTGGTAAGAAGCTTTCGGGGGCAGCGCTGACCTTGCTGGACAAGCTGGACTAACTGAGGCTCTCTGGTGTGATCAATTCAGTTAATGGTCCTGTCAAGTGACACCTGTGCAGTGTCCTCTTCTGTCTCAAGTGCTAATGAACTCAGAGTGTGTGTGTGTGTGTGTGTGTGTGTGTGTGTGTGTGTGGGCGCATGAGAACCCAGTTCTCACTCCAGCCAGCTTTAACAACCTCCAAGATACATTACAGCAATATTACTCCCACTACCACAGCGAATACCTATAAATATTAAAATATCCCTCTAGTCGTTGTGTTGAAGCTAGCAAACAGGACTAGCAACCGTCAACAATAAGAGGCGTCCTCGTGAGGGTCATGTCAGGGACGCGTGATGAATATTTCTCCACTGACTACTCCTGTTGTCGTCGTTAAGCCTTTGTATGACATGAGCGATCCATCAGAGTTTGCAAGAGAGCGAGTTCAGGCGCTCGGCAGGGTTATTACCGGCCTCCCGTGGAGCTGTGGCTATAAGAGACACCGGACTGTCTGATGCTGAGGAGACACAACAGCACTGTGAAGTAAAAATGGGGGTTGGGGTGGGGTGGATTCAGTTACGTATCGTGATACTTTTGTGTGGTAATTCATGTAACACCTCATTAACTTTAAAATGATTCATTCTTAATGTATGGATAAGCGTTGCAGTTCCTCTATAATCCTACAGGTGGAGCACTCCAAACTATTTATGCGACACAGCATCCAGTGGGGCAGGAGTTTGTTTGGAAGTGTAACAAGACCTTAATATCTGTAAAATCATGATACTTACAATACAAATCAAATAGGCAACCGGGTATCGTGATAATATCGTATCGGGGGGCCTTGGTGATTCCCATTCCTACTATGCAGATACAAATATCAACTTAGAAAACTGAGGTTCTGCCAAAAGTTTAACAAAAATACATGTTCATTATTGTTAAAACCTTCACAAATATTCACCAGAGACCTTTTATCCAATGGAATATGTAAGGTAAATATTGGGGGTGGGGTGGAGGGGATTGGTGTTTGTGGTAACCAGTAGATATTTGAGGTGGAAAAACCTGTTGCTTGGGAAAATCTGTTTTACTTAGCTAAAGTGCCATGTTTGAATAAGTTTAGCTTATCGATGTAAACTATTCAATTGTCTAAAAGAAAGTACTTTTAAGATCACTGCGACGTGGCTTCTACCAGGTAATCTGAGCTTTCAAGCCCTTCGAAATGTCAATCATTCCACATTCAAATGCCACAGGAGATAAAAGAACACCACTCATTTTACATATTTTTAAGCAACATCTCATAGCGGGCATTCATCCGGTGTTAAAAGTTTTAAATTCCTACGCGAAATGAGTAAAAGGTTAGCCAGTTCGTCTGTAGCATGATGATGAATGCTACAATATAATGCTATACTTGTACTGCATGAACAAAACAAGAGGAACTAAAAAGCATAAATGTAATCATGTTTTCTTTTATTTCACAAAATAAGACATTCTGTTAATTGTATAGCATCACCATCTTTACATAGGACTCTTACTTGTGTATTGGGCATTTCCCCCATTCACTTCAACTCTTCAGTAATCTCTCCCCAGCTTTCGGAATCAGTTACCATAGAAAATATATCACATCTGTTTATGTTTTATTCTTTTGAACTGTACAAGTACAAAAAAAGGAAACCAAAAAATTGCAAATTTCCAAGACCAAACCGGCTGTCAGGCAAGTCATGCTTGCTGGAGCACTCACTAAAACAAGGACAAAAAAAAAAGTGACAAACCAAAATGTTAATGAGTTTGTTATAAAAATGTTTTGTGGAAATAATGATATCAATCTCTGAAAATATTGTTCTTGTACCAAAGTGACAATGAATGCATTTATACGGCAAATGTTTCCCAAGTACAAAGCCAAGCGCTGGAGAGAAAAATAAATATACTTTTTTAATTAATAAACTGAAATAAAACTTTGATCATCAAATAATATTAAAGGGGTCAGTTCTATTATTCTCAGGAATGAAGCACAGGTTCTTCAAATCCGACAGTGTTCCTGCCCGAGTGTCCCTGTGCTCTAAACTTCCACGGTTCACGGAGGTACTGCCATCCATTCCCTTAAAGCTCCCTTATTGGCTTAGAGCCTTGTTTGAGGATGGTCCCTGTCCTCGTCTTGACCTTTTCCTCACCTTCTCTCCACCTGCACGTCCATTAAGGGTAACCGAGCGCCGATGCAGAGCCCAATCTCTGGCTGTACAGAGCGTATGGTGAGTAGTATGGCGCCGTAGCAGGGAGAGAATGCATAGGTAATGAAGGCGCTCCAGGCAAATGGGGTTTACTGTAGGGATGGTAGCGAGCCAGGCCAAGTCCAGGTGAACCACGAAGCGAAAAGGAGCTTGGAAGAGCCCCAGGGCTGCTGGGAGGCGGCAGGTGTAGGTGGCAAGAAGCGGCTGAGGAAGGGGCGGAAGATTGATAGGCAGACAGCAGCTTTCCGTCCATGCCAGAAAGGGAGGTATGAGTGCGCAAGTGCGCCAAAAGTTCCTCAGAAGTGGCAAAGCGTTTGTCGCAGGGCCCACTGACAGAGACCCAGTTACAGGCATGAGGAAGGGAGTCACTAGGAAGCATGAAGCCGTAGGTGTAGAGCGGGTGGGAGAGAGAGCCGGAAGCACTAGATGTGGACAGAGAGCCAGGATGGAGTGCATGGAGGTGTGGGGAAGGGTACATCAATGGGAATCCTGACTTGAGAGACGAGGATGGATCATGGACACAAGTATTGCAGTTGCTTCCCCCTAAATGGGGCGCATTCGGGTAGGAGAGGCAGTACGGGTCTCGGCACAAGCCTTGCATAAAGGATGGAGGAGACGTGCCAGTTAAAGGACTGGAGCTTGGGTGTTTTGCCATCCCAGTGGCACCCACTAACCCAGACTTGGCAGGGTCCAACCCAGACATGAACTGAGATGGATAACCAGCATAGGCACCAACAATGGAGCCATGGTATCCCAGGGTGGAAGCAGGCAAAGGGAAGACGGAGTGTCCTGGCTTGAACGGTGAAATTGGGGCAACGTGGTTGGAATTAGCTAAGGATGTCTGCGGTGGTTGGGAATCGCTTTTGCTTTCCGGTCGGGGGCTACTAGAGGCACTACCACTGCTGGAGTTGACACTTGCGCGTGCCTGGCTGGAGTTGGCTATCTGGGCATTGTCAAGTCTGCTGTTATCCAAGTCTTTTTTCCCAACACGATCACTACCGCTGCTGCTCTCCGTGCTTGAGTCGGAACTCCCAGTTTTGGAGTCTACACTGAGAGGTTTCTGTGTGGACGGAGACTGCGTCTGGCGATGCACATGTACCTGCCCTTGGACATGCTGGGATGGCGAGCAGGTCCTTGGAGACGAGGTGTGAGGAGAGAACGATGGACACGTTGTGGTAGCTGAACTTCCAGCAGCAGTCCTGAATCCAGATTTGTCGGCTGACCCACCTAACACGACTCCCTCCTTCCGGCATTCCGAGCCGTTTTTGGAATAGGGCTTGAAACTGGATTTATCCTCCAGGCCCTGCTGCTGCTGCTCTGCTGATTTAAGGCCCGAACTAGTCGACCGGCCATCTTTGTCTCCTAAGCTGCCAGACGAGAGCGAGCCTAGCTTAGAGGACGAAGGAGGGTCTGGCTTGCCGATCTGGGAGCACGTCTGAGCCAGCAGAGCTAGCGGACTCTTCTTAGCATCCAGCTGAAAAAGGAAGAAATCAAGAAATTTCAGATTCAATTCATTGCAAAACACTGACTTACAAGTAGTCCTTGGAAATTACATTTTGTTACTTAAGGCACATCCAGAGAGCTTTTACACAAATAAGCTAGTGTTTTCATTGCTACAGCTTCTACTGATGAAATAATGTATACAACCCTCGTTAAATTGATCTGACAAGCAACTCAAAATACCTGGTTTAGGGAACTGCTCTGGAACTTACGGTATGTCCAGGCTGAACTTTTTTCTTTACTATATGTATATCTTTGAACAAAATGAGGTCAAGCTCTTTACACAGGTTGTTTAAGTTTTCTGGGTTCTAGTTTTAAGACCTGGTATGTTTTACTGCTGCCTTTTTATAACCTAGGCTGTTTTTACACAATAATCACAGTGTTGGAATTGTGAAATATGTACTCATGTGGTTTTACTCCACACCCCAACCCTGACACACCACCTGCTCATGAGAAAGCGACCGCCTGTCACGTCAACGGCTTTACCTCCTAATAATAACCTAATGTCAATAGAACACCATGCGTTGATTTATGAGCACGTTTATTACAAAGGATGAAAGGAAAATGTCAGACGTACTTTATATTCCCTAATAAATTAAATAAGTAATAACTCTAACGGTCAGATACGGAGAACAAAGCTGACATTGTCTAAAGTTATAAATAATGCTCCAGTGATTCGCTGGATTTAAACATAGGTGGAAGATGCTAGGAAGGACATGCTTACAGTTAACAGTTAACTTTTTTATGCTTGTGCAGTTTGTTTTGCTCGCAGAAAGTCTTCATTATTTTAAAAATATGTTTTTTTTTACAAAAAAAAAAAAATTAAAATATAAAACTTCTTATATGTAAAATATTTCCGAGATTTTTTTTTTACATCTTTCTTATGCATTTTTTAATGCAACAATTACAAATAAAAATAATTGTACACATGAAAGCCATATTATTTTCATAATAATGCTTATATTATTATTAGTAGTAGTAGTATTAAATGATTATTTTTTTATTATTTTGGACTTTCCCAAAAATAAATAAACAATTACATATTTTGGTTTGAGCTGCAATACTTTAGTAATACATGTAAATTAGAGCCAAGTTAAAAAATATACATTATTACATTTTATAGGATCTTTCCATTAAAAAAGCATAAATAGTAAAATTAATAATGCAAAAGTAAAAATAAAACATTGTGGTAACATTTATTATTATGATAAAAAATATTTTACAATTAAATAAAATCATTATTTTTTTCAGCAACCCTAAGGCTTAAAATTATGAAATAAAAAAATAATATTTTGGTTTTAATTGCAATTTTAGTAATAAATGCTTTTTTCAGCCAAAAGATTACTATCATAATTATTAATATTTATCCAGTAAAACTAAACATAAACCTTTCCCTAAAAGTTGCTATTAGTAGTAGTCGAAGTAGTATTACATTTTATAATATTTACCCAGTAAAAATTATTTTTGTTTCTAATAACACAAATAGTGAAAAGTAAATACAATATTTGCAAACCATTATTATTATAACATTTTCTAATTTTCATCTAGTTATTTCATAAATCTCCAGACCTTTGAAAGAAACGAGTAAAGATGTAATTTTAATTGAAAAACTTAAGTACTAAATTTAAATTACAGCCAAAGGATTTCACACTTATTATAATTGTTATTCTTTTTATTATACCATTTTATAATATGTTTTTCCTAAAAGTTATTATTATTATTATTATATTTTGATTGCTTTAATTATAATGATTATATATATTTGTTCCTGTACCTCGATGGCCAGGGGCGCGGAGCTGAGCGGCTGCAGGTAGTCCGCGTGGAGCATGTGAGCGGCGCGCGCGCTCAGCATTTGGAGAATCCGGACGGGAAGCCGCTTCGCGTGACGCACCGGATCCGAGAGAGGTAGCGGCGGGGCGCGAGCCTGCGCGCGAGGGTCGCGGTCGGGGTGCGAGGCGCCGGTGGGGGGAGGACTCGGTGTCCGCGCGACTCCAGACGGCGAGGGCGCGTCGCTCATGTGGCGCGAGCGTGTCGTCGTCCGCTTCTCACGTGCGTATCCGCATGGCACGTGCGTCCCGAGGCTCGGTGGAGATATCCAAAGTTAAGGAGAAAAGGGGGGGGAATCCGTGTCTCTATGGAAACGATACACTCCCGTGCGCAACTCCAAAAAAAACCCCGACACCTGTACACACACACTTATAGAACTCAACCAACAGGAACAAACACAGGACAGTGCGGCTCCTCAGGAGTAACACGGCGGCAGAGACAGAGAGAGAGATAAAGAGAGAAAATCCCTCTGGTGTGTCCGGTCTAGTCCTCCGGCCGCGCGCGCGCCGTCCTCAGTACTGTCTCCGTGCGCTCCGCGCTCGCGCTGCTCGCTCCAGCTCTCAGGCAGGGCTTCAAAGCCTGCAGCCGCCAGCCAATCACAGGCAGAGTGGGCGGAGAGACTGGTACATGGGGGCAGGACAACATCGCCCACGCTCCTCCCACACCCCCGCGCTCTCTCAGTGAGAAGGGGGGGGGGGGGGGTTAGCGTGACCCAAATACTCCACAGTGAAGTGTGACAACAAACTGTCAGGAATGTCAACATTTACCTCAGAAATTATTAAAATAAGCCTGGATACTACCAAAAGCACACTGTAATGACACTTAGCACCAACTGCTAAAATCATGTCAACATTCCAGTCAAACTCTGAAAAGACAAACAGACAGGGCGTCTCGACTGTTTAATTAAAATTACAAAGTTCCCATTAATATGTGTAAATACTACAGTATGGTTTTTCAATTAAAATATTATAATAAGACGCCTTGCACCTCCAGGGTCCGGGTTTGATTCCCACCTCGGAGTCTGTGTGCATGGAGTTTACATGTTCTCCCTGTGTTTGGTGGATTTCCTCCGGGTACTCCGGTTTCCTCCCAAAGACATGCAGATTAGACTAATTGGCGTTTCCAAATTGCCCATAGTGTGTGATGGGCATGTGAGTATGTGTCCAGGGTGTAATCCGCCTCGCCTCGTGCCCTAAGTCTCCTGAGGTAGGCTCCAGGCCCCCATGACCCTGTATACAGAATAAAGTGGTATAGACAATCAGATGAGTAATAAGACATATTCACAGAACAGGGTAATAATCCGAATGATGCTTGTTTCGTCAAATCACTAAAGTCAACAGAAATAATATAGATTTATACTTATATACCTTTTAATTATTCTACAAACCGACTAAAAGAAGGAAAATTAGCCAGATCAATCAGTCAGCTGGTGGAGATGCTCTTCTTTTAAAATGCTCTTTATTTTTAAATCACAAATTAAAAAAAAAAAATTAAATACCACACAAAAAAAATGGGCCACCCACTTAAAGATGTACTAATAAAACTTTTAATAAATTAATCATTTAGTTTCATATAAACAGCCACCCTATTCAAAAAAGAAAAAGCACACTTAAAATTTTTCTTTTTTTTTTAAATATAAATAACATACTTAACAAAAAAATTAATAATAAATAATAGACAGGTCAGATCCGAACAGACAGTTAGAGGAGTGACTTGACTTCATTTTTTAACTTCCAGAAATGCTTTTTGTTCTCAGGACACACATGGTTTCTTGCACCGTTCAAGTTAAATGCATTGCCCTACCTGACTCCCAGATTCCTGTTTTTATTTCTAAAATCTATTGTTCATTTCTAACAACACCAAATGTCAAAGTGGTGTCAGTTTCCAGAGCTGGAATGTTAATAACTTTATTTCATTACCGCAGGCTGCTTTGCCAACAGAGTAATTTAGTTAACTTAATTACGCAATGAATTGGCTTCATTAGTTGAAGCCTGGCAGAGCGACGGTTAGCACAGGCAGGCTGGAATAGCTTAGCGTCTCCATGCCTTTGATGTTTGGGAGTCATTTCTGGCCTATAATTGTTCACGAGTTTGAGCGGCCTGCATTATTTCATCTTTTGTGTGCTCTGGATACACAAAGGCGTGGCTTGTTTACGGGACGCTCTCTTACTTTTTGGGGGGATTTTTTTTCTTTCCTATGTTAAGAGTAGTCGATGTTCCTAATTAACTAACAAACAACCCAACTAACTAACTAACTGCTCAAACCATGCCCTATTATTTATAGGAGCCTGTCCAAATGATCAACTGCAAAAGAAATGAAATATATTAAATGTTTAACAATTAGCACAGTGACTTGTTTCACAGACATACCACATATTTGAAAACTAAACATGAACAGATTTTTTTAAAATCTCTATATATAAAATATTTGTTTTTGTAACATGCAAGGAAGGAGTCTCCAGCGTCAATGCTTTGAGGTAAAGCATATTTTTACCCTTTGCGGTTTCTCTGTAACACAACAAGCTGTTAACAGGACAGACAGGTGTACGTTTGCTTCACGTCTCGGTACAGTGACATGAAAAGGCGTTCATGCTAAGCCCGCATGCATTATTTCGCTAAACAAACAGCTTGAACACCAGAGAACAACACTTCTAATATCTTATATAAATATGAACAGAATGTTTGCTAATCCTCACCCAGCGCATACACATGCAAATTAACACACACACACACACACCACAGGTGTATATGTATTGTAGCAGAGACCTGAGGTACTTAATTAAATAGTTCAAGCTAAAAAATAGTATAAAAGTATAGAATAGAGTAGTAGAGAAGCAGCTAGCCATTTAGAGTTTAGCTAGCTAGACAGATCCCTAGAGTACAGTAGGTAAGCTAAAAAAAGGAGGTTTATAGAGCGAATACTAAAACCTAGATAGGACTATAGTATGGTTAGATTAGATGACTTGGGTGGCGGCATGGTGGTGGAGTGTTCAGCACTGTCGCCTTGCACCTCCAGGGTCCGGGTTCGCTTCCTGGCCAGGCTCGATTCCCGTCCCTGTGTGCATGGAATTAGCATGTTCTCCCCATGCTTGGTGGGTTTCCTCTGGGTACTCTGGTTTCCTCCAAAGGTGCCCTAAGTCTCCTGGGATAGGGTCCTGGCCCCCTGCGATTCCTGAATACAGGATTAAGTGGTATAGATGATGTGAGATGACTTGGTTTAATCTTTCCTCTTTAAAAAGTTAACAATGTTCAGGTTTTCAAAAAGCCTAGCTCATGTAGTATTTAAAGTATACATGATGTAAGTGAAATGGGATTTAGTTGTTGTTGTTGGCATAGTTATGTTAGCTAGCTAACGTTTATAATATATACATTTCTGAATATAAACTTACGTTTGCACTATGGTTTTCTGAAAAAAGTTTGTGACCTAACTAGAATTGTTTTGAGAGAGCTTGTGGTCAAAAAGTAGAATTTTTTATATTTTTGCAAATCTTGCAAACAACAATGTCAAAAATGACTTAGCACATGAGTGTTTTTTCACAAGTCATTGTTTAGAGTTTGCGATATAAAGCGGATCAGGTAAAGCAGATTGTCATTTTTTTTCTGTAGCTTTATCGCCATCCTCCCGTAACTTCGACGGCAATCAAAGTCTTAGAGTAGATTCAGTTTTCTGGTTTGTTTTTATTATTCGAGGCTATAAACTGAAATCTGTTGCCATCTGTGTCCTCTTGAATTTGCCTCCTCACGTGGCTTTGCATACGTTTTGCATGGTCAGACCTGCAGCCGAGAAAAGTGTGTGTAGAGGAGTGACATGGTTTGCATACAGAGAACGAAACAGGATATTGACCATAAATGCAAGCAAGATCAAGTGTTTCCGAAAAAAAAAAAAATAAATAAATTAGTCATGCAAATCTTGAGAGAAACCAGGGACCATGTGTAGCCACAACAACAGAGTGGAAAAGCAACAAAAACAAATTCTACCTAAGCCTGAATGTAAATAAGGAAACTTTATATTAACTTGCACAGTGACAAAGCCTAAAAGCGTTTAAAATAGTTGTATATATATTATAATGTATAAGATACATTATTGCACAATGAGGACCAGTATCTAAGTCACATGTTGATAGCATGATGTTGTGTCTGTTGTGAATAGCGTCACTGTATGGTGCTACATGCTAACGTACATTCCATGATTACACACAGTACTATAGATACATCTTAGTAGAATTTAACGTTAAATAAACCCCTTCACACTTGTCTTCATCTCCAATTTGCACTTTCATGTGTTTATTAAATTAATTATCTAACGGATCAGTTATTTGTAGAAAGCATAACTTTATTAGCTGCACAAGAACCTGATTACAGCCTTTATTTTTGCTTAGCATAAACTTCTTTCTTACTGTTTAATACTTTAATACTTAATATTAAGTAAGCTAGCCTTCTAAACACAACATGGTTGGCTAGCATGTTATTGAAGCTAACACACTGTGTTTGTTAGCTAGCTATATTAATATAATTTCATTATATCATTATACAAACGTTTTCAATTCAAAAACTGCTGTACAGGCAACGTTCCCACAATCTAAAAAATATAGTTCTTAAAATTATATTATATTAAATTATACAAACCTAGCTAGAAAACATTCCTAGAATGTTCCCCAAACGGTCACAAAACAATATTCAAATTGCCGCCGGGAATGTTATCCAAAACATTTACAAAATCTTCCCCTAACTTTGCAATAACATTAATCACAACCTTCCTAGAGCATTATCCACAACTTTCCCAGAATGTTCCCTCAGTGTCCGCAAGATTTAATAGAAAATCATTCCTAAAATATTATTTACAACATTCCAGGACCATTCCAAACAAACTTACCTAGAATGTTTCCCAAACATTTCCAAAAATGTAATTGCAGAATTTCCAGAACATTACCAAAAATGTTCCCACAATGTTCCCAAAATGTTATTAAAAAGCATTCCAACAACATTAATTACAATCTTCCCGTAGCATTATCAAACACTTCCCAGAATGTTCCCCCAGCGTTCCCAAAATTTAATTCAAAAACTTCCCAAAACATTTATCACATTTTCAGAGCATTATACAAAATGTTCTCAGAATAATCCCCAAATTTTCCCCAAACATTATCCAAAACAATCCCAGAACATTCCCAGAATGTTCCCCAAACAATCCCCAAATCCCCAACAATCCCCAAATCAATCTAAAATGCACCCAGGACACCCCCCCCCCCCAAAAAAAAAAAAAAAAAACTAGACAGTTGAACAGTCTAAGAACCAGAACTCATAATATTCAAAGATCGTTCTATGAATCTAAAATTGTTACCTAGATGGTACTGTAATCTCATCACTAGCTTTTCCTGGCATGCTACTTAGCATTAATTGCAGTTTTATAATGTACACACAATATTATAGCAGCTTGAGCTAAGCTAGCTACTACCCAAAATGTCACTATGTTAGCATTAACAAGGTAACTGCTTAGCTCAGCTAGTGCTGTATTTCATGTTAGTACTGTCGTACGATAGGTTTGCTACAAAGCTAGCTAGCAGGAGGTGAGTTATTATATTGAGCAAGAAAAACATCGAAGAAGATTGCTAGCAAGGCGGCTAGCTCTGTTGCTTCCCAGCTCCACGTATGGTGGTTCGATTCTTGCCTCTGAGCGAGATAAGGAAGAAATAACAACTAGGATGAAAATAGACACGGGTGTTCGAGAACTGCTAGTTATTCTTAGCAGCTACAGAAGTCCAGATGCTTGCCATGTCCTTAGAAAAACATCTTCTTTGATTTGAAAAAGAGCCCGGTGTGTGAAAAGGTGTACGGGTCCAGATCTTGGGTGCTGGTAAAAACAACGCACACCTGCAGAGACAGATGAAAGCCGACACTTACGTGGTTCATGTAATAAATATGACAATAAGACAGAAAGCTTGAACTGTTGACCCGGGGAGGGGCGGAGCTGCTGGCTAGCGTGATGGGGTTTTTTTTGTTTTGTTTTTTGCTTTGTGTAGCGTAACAGCGTTGTGTATTTGAGACTGCGTGCTTAGGGTTATGCTAGCTGAGGGTTTGGACTTGTCAACATCCTGTCATTTACAGCAACATAAAAGAAGACAGACAGACACACACACACACTCACACACTCATAAATGGGCACACCCAGAAACGCTCCCTCTGACTAGCTGACAGATGAGTACAGGCAGGTGAAGTGTCGCAGGTATTATTACAGCGTCGCTGTCTGGATAATTAATGATCCTCAGCATGAGTAATCAGCGACGGTAATCTGTAACACGGCTCCAGCTGTCATGCTGTGGTTGACCGAGGTGTGAAAACCTTCTGAAAAAGAATTTCAGCCTTGGTTTGTCCTTGTGTAAGAGTTCTTTGATCGCAAAACTCGGGCGATTTTGGTGCCACTTTGAACAAAATCATAACCAATGGGAGAAAAACAAACTTACAGCAATTTTAATTTAAAGGTCTCATAAACCTTAGAACAAAACATTTTCATCACTAGCTTTTCTTTTTCTTTTTTTATTTTATTTGGCCTGGCACCAATACCAGTTATATAACATACAGCCAATATCACAGCAACAGGAGCTAACGTACGCTGCAAAAAAATTTCATCATAGCAAGTGAAAATATCGTATTTGTTTACAATTTCTTAATCTAAAAAGAGTTTAATTAAGCAGCTTATTTCTAGAATATTTTAGTAATTTTATGTGTACATTTCTTGTCAGATTTTATTTAGCAGGAAATTTTGCTAATGCTAGGCTTTCATTTTCTAAAAATACAGTAAGCGCAAATATGAAATTTAAGAAATTCATTCCTAAAATTACTTTTATATAAATAAAGAATTTTATTTAAATAAAGAATTTTTAGAAATTAAATACAATTTAAAAAAAAGTGTTTTGTTAACATGTCACAGTTTTCTAAAAAACTTTCAGATTAATGATGGAAGCTACGCAGAAGTCTTTTTCACGGGAGGTCTGGTCTTAAAAGATCATTAGCGAGTCCATTAGAGCGTCCAGTACAGCGTGCCAAACAGGAATCTGTGGAAATCACACCGACTAAAACCAGCTCTCGTCACTTTTATGAAAGAGAAAAGTGTGGATTATGGAAAGTCCGATTCCGCTTCAGTCGACACTCCCGCTGTTTGGCTTGTCGCTATTAACGCCAAGCATCACTCTTCACGCCGCAGCTCTTCAGCTGCAGTGTAAACGCACAAAGCCTCAGCGGATGAAGTGATCTGATCTGTCATCTCACTCTACACACACACACACACACACACACATCACTGCTGCTGGGATCAACCTGTCAGCGGGCGTATTACCTCAGCCGATGTTGTGATTTTTCATGTCATGCTTTAACACGCTACGCAATCCATCCTACACTGGCTCCAGAGTGTGTGAACCGCTTTGTGTTCGCACAGCAAAAAGATTCATAGCGATGAAGATTCATTTTCTTTGAATACTTTTAGGTCTGAAAAGCTTTTTTTAAAATTAGTTTTTTCTCCAATTGCTATAACTGTAGAAATATTTTGTTTTAGCGACGTGTTGATGCTAACATTTTAATAATGAAGTAATTATATCCAGAAATTCATCTTCATCACTTTAGATTTATTCTGTCTAATTTCTTCTTAATACGAGGGCCGTTCAAGTCAAAGTGGGACTTTTGATGTACAGAATAACAGAACACAGTTCCGAGAGTAAAAATCCCCTTAATTTCTCTATATAATCCCCTGATACACTAATGCACTTATCCCAGGGTCTCACTAGTGCCTGGATACAGGGTAGAACATTTTCTCAGTACGCTGGAGCCATGATCAGACTGCCTGCTCCACGTCTAAAATGCTGGCCTCCCAGGAACTGCTTTAATGGCTCAAACATGAGTAAATTGAATGGTGTACGGTCACGAGTATACGGTCACGAGTATACGGGGGATGTGGCAACATCTGGGGCGGTGGTGGGCCAGTAGATAAAAGCTCTGAGGTATTGATCAAAAGGTCTGCGGTTCGAGCCCCAGCTCCGAAAGGTTGCTGCTGTTTGGCCCTTGAGCAAGGCTCTTATCTCTGTCTGCTCCGGGGCGCCGTGTAATAGCTGGTGCTCTGACCCGAGCCTAATAACAACAAGCTAGGATATGTGAAGAATAAAGGATTTCACCTTGCAATAATGTATATGTGAACTAAATAATGCCTGAACTGAAGGCCTGAACTTCCTGTAATGTGCAAGTGGTGTTGGTGAATGATTGTTTGTAGAGTTAAGATTTTTTGAAGGATCAGGCGTTCCTTTTGGCTGAATGTTCATGGTGGCACAGAGCCACCACGGTGGGCTCGTCATTCACGTAGGGCCTTCTTCAAAAGAGTCTCATCACCGTCTTGTGCTTGAAGTCTTCTGTAAATGTCAAAGGCTTTTATGCCTTCATTCACCAGAAATTTCATTACAAGTCATAGTACAGTCAAGCAAGTAGTTTGACTTCTCATTATAAAAGCTCGTATGTGGTAACTAACTACTTAACTTGGCACTAAGGTAACAATTTCAAACAGGTAGAAAGAACTTTTAGTTCCCAAACCATGGTCAGGTTTTCAGGAAGTTTTTACAGCTTGAGTTACTGTATGTAATTTATTGCTTTTTAAAAAAAAATAAATTACTTTTCTAAGATTCCTACCTTATTTCTGCAACTTTTTTCACTGAGGGAAATGTAAATGGTGATGTTTTCATAATGTTAGTTTTTGGTTAACGAACCTTTAACATTGCAAACTTACTAATCACCTTTTTCAGTTCTTAATATTTGTTCAGTGAATGAAATAGTAATATTAGTCAAAATAAATAAGTCGCTAAGAAACGTTAAGTTGGTTAAACTTATAATACAAGTTACAACACAAATTGTAATAATGTTTAGTAAAATCATTTTGTAATAACTTGAACAAGATCTGATTTCTTACAAATTGATTTGTACAAAGGGGCTTAAAATTTACGCTGTAATTTTTAATGTAAAAAGTTTAAAAACAGATTTAGAAGTCTCTTTCACATTTTCCAATTTCTGGATTTTTCATTCTTTTAAAAGAAAAACTAGCTAGTAAATTCCCCAGCTCGGTAAATTGTTAGAAACCTTAAGCAATAAAGTCAAATTTAAGCTTTTCGTACAGAAGAAAACATTTATGCTAACATTTTAATAATGTTAATTTTAACTTATTGGAAAAGTTTAAATGTTCGAATAGATATTAAATCACGTTGTGCATGTTTTACAAAGTCGTAATCATACCATAGCATTATAATAGCATCTTCTCCTAGCGATTTGCTAACCTAGTGTGCGGAATAGCTAGCATGCTAAAGGCTAAGTAGTTGAATGAAGTGAGGACAGAGACAGGAGGAGATCTGGAAGTGAGAAAGTAAGAAAGGAATTCTCAAAGCACCACAGAGATAAAGTAGAAGTAGCAGATAAAAAAAGGAAGAAAAGGAGGAGGAAACCAAGGAGGAGGAATAGAATGTAAATGGAAAAAAAAGATTGAGAATGAGAGAAAGAATAAAAGGGAGGGTTGGAAGAACAGAAGATCAGCTCCTTTCATGTCTGGCCTTGAAGTGGGCTCTAACAGCTGGTTCTCCCTGCACATGACTGATGGCCACTTCCTGTCAGAGCTATTTAAAGAGCCAGAGTCTTGTTTAAAAAAGAGAAGAGGAGAGGAGCGGTCCCTTTAAGCCCGGAGGTGTTTTGCTAATGCGTGGTGGTATCACAGGCCAGCGCTTTTAACAATACACTCGCCAAACAAAAGGTTGAAAGGAACACCTACACATCCGGAGACAAGAGCTCGCTTTCTGCTCTGATCCTGCGAGTCACAATAAACAGTGTAGCTCACGGCAGGAGCTCGGTACCCCCGGGGCAGTTAGAGGGGGGAGAAACACCGCAGAGGACTGGGTGTTAAAAGAAACACTGAAGAATAAATATAATAAATGTGTAAAACTATGATTAACCCCATGTGCGTCCATACGACGCAGAGCTTTTGTTGAAAGATTGTACATCAGATAACGAACTCCACCGCTCATGTTTTGAGCTTTTTCCGAATGTCCCGGATGTGGGAATTATTTTTTGTCTAAACCGCAGAATCTGTCAAGGTTTCAGGATAGCAACCTATAAAAAAAAAATGAAAAAAAGACAACGCTAATGGTTTTTCATGTTGTGCTTTTACACAGAACACAATCGTTTTTTTTCTGTTTTTTTTAATACAATACTTCGAAATGTCCTTACGACATTGCGGGATTCTGATCATCTTAAACCTTGACTATGATGTTTTTGTAATATTACAAATGACTGCACAATGTAACTTTTTTCATACATTGTGTAAGTTTCTTAGTGTTAGCTAAATAAGTTAGCATCTAGCAACCTTCGTCTTGGTTACAGACAAAGAATGAAGCGGTCTGATGAAGAAACTACTCTCGGAACTAAAAACCTACAGAAACCTCTCACTGATGCTTGTTTTTTTTAAAAATGTTTTTAAAATCCTTTTATGTTGAAAGTTTACCGTACGACATCATCTGTTACTATAGAAACCATAATGGATTATAATGGGGCATAAAAAATGAATAAACTGACCAATCACAATCCAGAATTTAATATGACTTTGTGGTTGTTTATATTGGCTGATAATGAATTGTTTATTATATCCATGTTGGAATGGAGAGACATGATGCACTCGTTTATTTTCTTGTGACAAACACAAGACCAGCGTTTGTATCTTTAGTCTTTTATTCTTTCTCTCTTTTTTCTACATGTCTATTTTAGTGCGCGTGTTATTTGCCTGAGCGTGCTCAGCCGAGCTCCGGCTGTAATGTGAAGGCGCTGTGGGCCGAGAGCCGACCTGCCGGTCGTGATTTAAGCACAGAGAAAGAGATTAAAGAAGAGAGACAGAGAGAAGGAATTGTAAGAAGATCTGAGTGGGAGAGGCAGCGCATGCAAATCACTCATATTTAATTAGGTGCGCCTGAAGGATGAGGTGCGAGCGGCGTGGAGCGTCCAGAGGCCAGAGGCGGGGCTGTGTCATCTCCAGAAATAAGAAGCGTTCTTAAAGAAGAGGAACGCGACAGGTTTATGGCGTGTGAGTGACATTTGGCCAGTGGGCCTGAGGGATGAGGAAAAGCAGAGCTCACATCGACTCTGTGGTTCTTCACCACAAACTCCGGATCAAATAATAAAGATCAGCACAACTTCACGGACCACGAGACATGGAATGTGTGTGTGTGTGTGTTATAGCAAAACCAGCTGCGATTAAAAAAGTATGGAAAGTAACAGACAGGAAAAGCAGACATGTCACACGTTTAGTTACTTGACAGTTGATTTGCCTGATGAAGTGATACTGCATTTATGAAAAGATTCCAACAAACATACAGGAGTTGGATGTGTCCTGACAGCTCAGCGCCCCTGACCAGTTAGCGGTCGATGCTAAGTGTAATTAGTGGCTCTCAGTCAAAACATCAGATGAACATGTCGGTCTTACCGAGGATTCTGTCACATTTCAGCTGCGGGTTCTTTGATGGGAAAACCAGAGCAGAACTGCCTCTGCTTTGTTATATATATATATATGGATCTGATAAACACTGTAGAAGAATGAGAAGAAGATGAAAGTTATAAATAAAACTCTGAAATAAAGTTATAAATTAAGTAATAATAAATATAAATATATAAGTTAATTTATTAGTTCTTGAAACATAATAAAGGGCTATTGAAATTCATTCAAAATGTTCCTGAAAGTTATTCAAAAGTATCCAAGAAGATTACCCAAGTGGGCCAAAAAATGATAACCAAAACCCAGAATGTCAAAAAAATGTTTAAAAAAAATACATGCAATATTTCCGAGGCCTACAAATATAGTTCTTGAAATATAATACAACCTGAAAATATTCTCAAATCGTTTCCCAAACAATCCCAGAACATTATCCTAACAATTCCCAGAACGTCATACTCAACATTCCAAAAAACATTATCTTAAAAATTTCCAGAATGTTCCCAGAACATTATTCTTAATATTCCCAGAAAGTTATCCTAAACATTCCCAGAACATTATCCTAACAATTCCCAGAATGTTTCCAGAATTCATAAACATTCCCAGAACATTATTCTTAAAATTCCCAAAACATTATTCTTAATATTCCCAGAACATTATCCTAAGTTTCTCCAGAACATTATCCTGAACATTCCCAGAATGCTATCCTAAATGTTTCCAGAACATTATTCTTAACATTCTTGACAAATTATCCCCCAAATTTCCAGAACATTATGCTAGGCATTTCCAGAACATTATTCCAATAATTTCTATAACATTACCCTAAATGTTTCAAGAACGCTATTTTTAACATTCCCAAAATATTATCCTAAACATACCTAGAACATTGTCCTAAGTGTTTCCAAAACATTATCCTAAACATTCCCAGAATGCTATCCTAAACATTCCCAAAAAATTATTCTTAATATTCCTGAAAAAGTTATCCCAAAAATATCCAGAAGATTATCCTTATCATTCCCATAACATTACCCAAAACATTTCCAGAACATTATTTTTAGCATTCCCAAAACATCATTCTTATCATTCTCAAAATGTTATCCTAATATTCCCCATAACTTCAAAATCAATCAACCTAAACATTTCCAGAACATTATCCGAACCGTTTCAAGAGCATTATCCTAATCATTCCCATAACGTTAATCTAAACATTCCCGGAAAATTATCCTAAACATTCTTGGAAAGTTATCTTAAACATTTGTTAAACATTATTCTTAACATTCCCAGAACACTATCCTAACTGTTCCCAAAACATACAAAAAACTAAAGTTGAAGGTTCCAGGTTTTTTAGAAAATTAATTTCGTAGGCCTTTCTCCTCACACCAAAATTAAATTAAATTAAGTTTTATTTGTATAGCGCTTTTAACAATTGTTACTGTCGCAAAGCAGCTTTACACAATCATAAGAAATTATGGAAGTTTGTATGAAATGTGAGAAAATGTGTATGAATCAGAATGATCAGATCGTCCCTGATGAACGAGCCGAGGGTGACGGTGCTGAGGGAAAAACTCCCTGAGATGGAAATAGGAAGAAACCTTGGGAGGAACCAGACTCAACTGGGTGATAATGGATAGCAGGGATTGATCTGCATTTATACAGTGTGTAAGGAGGCTGGAGGATCTCCAACTAGAAGCGGGACACCAGGACAAGTCAGACAGGTCCAGAGGGCAGAGGGGGTCTGGATAAATTCAGAAGCACATCTTTTCACTCCGCGTGTTAGGAGGATGTTTAAAGCCCAACAAAACAACGAATGGAAATCTATAGATCCCTACTTACAGTAAAATCCTAAATGATGTAAGTTTGGTGTGTGTGTGTGTGTGTGTGTGTGTGTGTGTGTGTGTGTGTGTGTGTGTGTGTGTGAAAAAGCCATGCAGGTCGTGACTCATCACAGATAATCAGCGTTGAGCATCTCGAGACGCGTGTAATGGGCTGATGAGACGGTAAATATTTGCGTGTGGATGTGACAGAGAGAAGATTAAGACATCAAGAGAGTGTTTCCGTGAGACTAATTCACGAGACTCCGAGTGAATTTCCAAAGACTGGCGTAGCGGATTAATCAGCGTCTCGGGAAACAGAGACTCCTCACAGCGTACAGGCTTAAAGAGCTGTTTCATGAGTTTAGTATTAAAGCGGCATTCAGATTAACCTGTCTGTGTGCCTTCTGTCTGTCTGTCTCTCTGAAAGCACCAGCATGCCTTGAAGTTAATGAGGGAATTTTATTTGGGCCATAAATGCCTCATATGCACACACACACACACACACTTACACACACTTGTGAATTTAAGCGCACTGCTCAGGCTGAAACAAAAGCAGCCATTGTCCTCCACATGGTGAAGTTATCAGCGGTCGAGTGAGGAAAAACACACTCCCCAAAACACACACACATCCTGATCTGAGCACGTAACCCACAAATCAGGTCAGAGCATGCTGCAGAAAAAAAACACACACACACACAAACACACACATACAAGAAGCGTAAAAATCCCATCAGATCCAAGAAGGTGTTTGGCGGATCTTCAAATACGACACGACCCATTTCAAGAGTGAAACATCAGGGCAACGAAACATCCGCCTTTTCCCACTCTCTCTGCTTGCTGTCTCGAGTGTAAAATGAAACACACACACACACACACACACACACACACACACATTGTGTGCCCAGCTGTTGTATGAAATGACCAGAAAGTTTAACATACACAAAAAGTTGCTTTGAAGTTCAATAACAGAGGGATTAGCGTGCTACGTATGTCATGCTAGTTTATAATTAAGCTAAAGTTAGAACTAGCCTGAACTTGTGGCAGGTCTTTTTGGCACTGATTACTAGCGGACTTGTCTAAATGAAGCTAGGTAGCAAGTCAGCTGTGTACGCTATCGGTTAATTTTACCTGAAGAACATGTTCTGATAATCGGTGGACACGAATGGTATACAGGTATACAAATCTGAAAAGTGTTTTTTTTTTTTTTTTTTCACCAAGAATTATACCGTACGATCTCAGACATTTACGCAGCGGTCTTTCCACTATGAGTGTGCTAATGCTAACCTAGCTACCACCTTCCAAAGTCAGCACAAGCTTACCAACGATTTAGAAGTCATTACTATATCTAGCGTATATTAAGTGTTTAATATCGCCGTATGTTACATAACGTCATACATCATTTGCAGCTTCAGGCCGAACCCTAACAACTCACCAGCTGAGTTTCCTCTCAGCTCATAAAAATGCTCTTTAAAAAGTCCAGATGTTTTCATTACCTCACTTCAACTGTCCAGAGTCACATTAACCAGCACCGCACTCCAGCGCACCAGGGCCGTCTCGACATTGTACAAAATATCACTCACTCCCTCTAGAGCAGGATTTTCTAGAGCACCCTAGACTGGGTGTTGATCCATCGCAGGGCACAAGAACACACACGCACTCACAATTCTGGTAATTAAGGAATGATAATTGGGCATAATCTGCATGTCTTTAGACTGGGAGGAAACTGGGAGGTACCCAGAGGAAACCCACCAAGCACGGGGAGCACATGCAAAGTCCATGCACACAGACCTGAGGCGGGAATCGAACCTGAAACACGGAGGTTCGGGGCCACGGTGCTAACCACAACGCCACTGTGCTGCCTACTGTACAAAAATAAAGAACAGAAATTAAAAAAAGGAAAATAAATGAATAAACACACTTGTTCTTACAGCTACCCTAGGGGCAGGGGTAGCTCAGTGGTAAAGGTATTGATCTACTGACCAGAAGGTCAGAGCTACTAACGTGCCACTTATGTTAGAGCAGCTACTCTAAACAGTCACGTCCTCACCAGCCTCACTGTCTATCACGTCCCATTGGGGAATTCCAAAAATCACACTCACACTCTCCCATCAGATCTATATCAGTGGGACTGAAGTGGGACGTGTCCCCAGAATCTGTCCAAGCATAATTTATAGAACACGTCTATACTTCTAGTTAGAAAAGCCCATTAGCAGTTTTACTTCTTGAGGAGACTGAAGAACGTTCATATGTTTCCCCAGATACTAGAAAGCTTTTATTGTTGGCTCATTGAGAGCATCCTGATCAACTTCACCACCGTCTGGTATGGCAGCTCCACTGTGTCTGAAGTGAAAGCCCTGCAAAGGGTGGTGAAAACTGCCCAGCACGTCACTGGCACCCAACTACCAGCCACTTCAAAAGAGCAGATGTCCTCGGAGAGCAAGTAACATTATCAGGAACTCTGACCATCCAGGAGAAGATAGAGGAACATTCGCACCAGGACTAGCAGATACAGGTCCAGCTTCTTTCCTACAACAATCACCCTGCTGAATTCTACACTACACCATTAACCCAGTTAAACCACTGACACTATATTACTTGTAGTCATTCCACAACTTTAATATTTTTTACATTTTCTATTATCCATATATAATTGTAGATTTCTTATATTACTCTCTTAATATAAATCTGTACATTCTCTCTCTCTCTCTCTGTATATATATTAAACATTGCCAGAATATTACCCTAAACGTTCCCAGAACATTGTTACACATTATTATATTATCATAAACTTTTGTATATTTAATTTGTATATACTGCTTTATGTTGTGGGGCCTGGAGGCTATCCCTTAGAGTACCCTTAAGGCACAATGTGGGGTACACCATGGACTAGATGCCAATCTATCGCAGGACACACACATGTACACACACTACGGGCATTTTGGGAAAGCCAATTAGCCTATTCTGCATGACTTTTGTCCTGTGGGAGAAAACCAGTGCACTCGGAGGAATCCCACCAAGCACAGGGAGAGCATGCTAACCACTACGCCACTGTGCGCCTATTTAATTGTATATTTAATTGTTTATTTTACTTATATTTAAGAAAAATATCTATTATACAAGTTTTCCTATTATAGCAGTGCTATTTTCAATTTTATAGTGTACCCAAAGTTCTATCTATCTATCTATCAAAAACATAAAATAATAAAAAGTAATATTCCCCTTTCATAAGAGTGAAACAAGCCAATGAAAAACATACAGAAATGAAATATTTTAAATCCATCAGTCAAACAGAATCCAGAACTCAGCAGATGTTTAAGGCAAAAACACAGCTGTATGTCGATAACATGTACAGTAACATTCAGTTAACTGTCTAAATCAATGCTATTTTCGTAAACCGTAGCAGATCACTCGGAGAACCTGAAGTTTTGTTTGTTTTTTTTTTTTTTTGTTGCACTAAATCATGAGCAATAATAACAATGCTTATGTTACTGGATGAGTTTTTTTCTTTTTTCCCTCGTGTGTGTAGTTGGACTTGACAGTGTTCGTGCATTCTGCGTTATCAGCTATCAGACAAATGAAAGAGTTTCTCACAGTTTCTGTGAATCTCCTGCTGTTGTCTGTAAACTGCACAGTTGGAGACGTTGCTGCTCGAACACACTGACTAAACCTGATGAGATTCCTCCCTGGTGGTCTCCATAAACAGCTAAAGCGCTTCTGGGAATATAAAGCGCTGCACGGGAGAATTTTAATTTATCTGACAGTAAAGAGACCAAATTGATTCCTACAGCGCTAAACCATAGCAGATCATTTTGTCGGCATTTCAAGGACATTCATACTGTTGAGGATTTCAGTCTGTAACCTTGATAAACATTGCAGACCAGGGATACTGTCTGACGACGTGACGCTTTATTTTTTCAGGTCAATTATAATGTCTTTCAAATTTTTCAAATGTTTTAAAACACTCAGTATTAATCATTCAAATTTTTAACAGAAATTGATTTATTGTTGAAAAATCAACATTTTTAATGTGTTTTAATTTTAACTCAATCAGAACGCCACACAAGACTTAACATTTGCACACACGCTGGACATTTATGGACATTGCACATCTACAAATTCATGCATATTTGCACACTCCCTGGACATTTCTATTTAAAT
Source organism: Clarias gariepinus (assembly GCF_024256425.1). Lineage (NCBI taxonomy): Eukaryota > Metazoa > Chordata > Actinopteri > Siluriformes > Clariidae > Clarias > Clarias gariepinus. The sequence continues at coordinate 27,919,832 of NC_071120.1, forward strand.
TCTATTTCAATTTCCACAACTAATGTTTTCTATATTTTATTTCATATTTTATTCCATAATTTTTTTTTTCGACAATGTTTTTTTTAGGTTACGGGTGGTTGTACAGTATAAGCATTTCACTGCATATCGTACTGTGTATGTGAGAAATAAAATTTTAATTTTTTATTTGAATTAAGCTTAAGCCTGGTTAATTACAGCACTGTACCTGCTTATAATCTTGCATTGTAAACGTTTATGACTACAATTTAGCTTTAAACACCCTGTTTAACACAGTCTGCTTGTTTTCTTTTCTAGTAAAAAAAACACTTTTATGTATGTCTGGAACACAAATATCTGAATATGTTTTAGTTCTGTAAACATTCTCAGAAACTCTTCCCAGCATTTTTAATTTCTAACTACAAAATTAACTTCAATATGAACTAAATTCATAATTCAAAAACTAAACATTTTTTTTAGCCCAGCACACATCCCAATCTGATGTAACACCCATGCGATGCACCAGACAAACAAGTCTGATTTGTCTTTATGTTTGAAAAAGCTAGAAGTGTGGATGATCTACTTGTTGAAAGCGGCTCGTATTTCAAAACACTCATAAACCAAATCAAATTCTCCTATAAGAAATAATGGAAACTCAAATTATTCATTCCACACCCCCCCAAAAAAAAACAAATACATAAAAATAAGTAATGCAAAATATTAAGTAAAAATAAAACAAATTAAATTGTGTGTGTGTGTGTGTGTGTGTGTGTGTGTGTGGCACGGTGTCCAATGAAGCGTGAACACGGACACAAAGAGCTGTACACACACGCATACAGATACAAAATAAAATATGTTTTACACACACACACGTGGTCACAGTGTTATAGTAAACACTACACGCGTGCATGGATGTTGATTATACCAGAGAGAGACGTGCACTAAGACCCAAACAAGAAGCGCGTGCGTGATACATGATACTCGATACTCGTAAACCAATACTTTGTTCTCCAAGTCAAAAGTTATTAAAAATCTTTGCTCGCAAACCGCAATAATCACAATCCAGGATTTCACTGTATTTCATTTACCTTTTGTCTATTTTGAAAAAAAAAAAAACAAGCTAAAGCTATTGGTCTGAGAATGTGAGAATGAGAATTAAGTTGAAAATGTGTTTTGATTTAAAAGATTAAAATGTTTGAATTAATTAATAGTATAATTTTTGAAAAAGGCCAAACAACAAAATAACAAATTATGTATAATTCTAATTTTTATACAGATGTGTGTATTCTTATTTTTAATATAGAAAGATGAAAAATTTTAAAATACTATCTTTGATCATTTAAAAATCTTTCTTCTCTATATTTTCCTCTATGAGGACTTCCAAAGATTCTAAAAAAAAAAGTTAATCATGTATCAGTAAGAGGCTACGACAATCGTATCATAATGTATCATATCACATATCGTATCATAATTATATAACGATATATCTTTAGTTGTATTGTCCTCACACTGCTTTGTCGTTGTTTAGTTTGTATTATTTGCAAGCCTGACATTTAAACCCCTATAATAAGTACATCATCAATCAAGGTAAAAAAAAATCCTTATTATGAATTCTGTGATGAGGAAAATGATATGGAGAATATAGTTTCCACCATAGCAAGAATCCATTATAAAGACCCTTTTAGCCCTTGCTGCTTTTAGCAACACGAAGGCGCTCAATTAAAAGCCAATCTGTAGCCATCATTCTTGTCACTTCAAACAAAAGATTATTACTCTGATCCGCCCAGCTCATTAATCTCTCAGCGAGAGGCGGCCGGAGAGGGGTCGCAACGGAGAAATGCACCACACGGGGTGGAACCGTGAAGTTTCTGTCAGCTGACATCCATTTAAACTTGAACTGTTTGGTGAGATATACAGTAGTTTAAGGAGTCGTTCATGAACCATTCGTTTTTTTTTTTTTTCAAAAAATCTTTAATGTGACTCAGAAGAACGAATAGTCTTGGAGAGTGATTTGTTCTTTTTCTACTGGGCACGCATGCGCAAATCATCGCAAAACCTCCGTAGGTTATGTACAGGAAACAGAATTGAGCAATTCTTTCTTAATTACTCTTCTACTCCAAATCGTTCGTTCTTTAGTCATATGACTCCCATAAACGCTATGCAGTGCGGTACACAGGAAACAGAATTGAACGGTTCCAACGAATCTTCAAGTCCCGAGTCGTTAGTTCCTTGGTCACGTGACTTCCATAGACGCTAGGCGGTGCAATAGATTCATAAGAACAAACGACTCAGACTAGAAGATATGAGAGGTGAGCTACTCTATTTTATTTCATTTCTTATCAAAAGAACAAAATGAACTAAATGACTCAAAAAAATTCACATTCAAACAAGAGTCACTAATATATATGTGTGTGTGTTTATATATGAAATAAATGACTTAAGAACCACGTCATGGATCTTATTACAGGTTACATGTTCATATTAACATATCACATGTCCTTCCTAGATGCCATCCATGGGGTTTTCTTGGCAAGTATACTAGAGTGGGTTGCCATTTCCTTTTTCAGAGGACCATCTGAAACGCCAATTAGGCTAATTTGTATGTCTTTGGACTGTGGGAGAAAACCAAAGAACCCAGAGGAAACCCACTAAGCATGGGGAGAACATGCAAACTCCATGGACACAGACCCAACACAGGAATCGAACCAAGGACCTGGAGGTGCAAGGCGACAATGAAAACCACTACACCACTGTGCTGCCAACAGCCAATTACATATACTTTAAAAATAATAATAATAATAAATAAATAAATAAATAAATAAAGTTCTCAGACTTTCAGAACTGTATTTTGTCATTCTGCACAATCAAAAGTCTCACATTGACTCGCATTGACATTGTGAGAACAAGTGAAAACATTTATAGTTAATGCCTGAAACTGATTTTCTACACAGATTATGGAAATCATGCAGATGTGTGTTTTATGGCTGTTGGAAAAGACTGAAAAAGGAATCAGGAATTAACTCAGAAGAGTGAAGGATGCTGTCCAATGCTGCTTCAGTCAAAATAGCTTTGGCTACACTCACTTTATAGCTCTTACTGGAACTAAGCTTTCAATCAGAAGGTGTTTACATATCCAACAACTTTGTGAAAGATTCTGCAAGTAAAGAACTTCTACAGCATCCCCCAGGAACCACCAGTTTGTTTCACTTCTGGTTTGGTGTATAAATGGTCACGCAGGTAAAATTTTAAATATTTCTTCAGTGATAAAGGGTTTACAGTACCACTAAACATCTAAAGAAAACTTTGGAAAGATTAACTGCTTTCACATTCTGAAGGAATCAGAATGACATCTAGAACATCTAACAGGAACTGAAGAAATCCCTGGTGAATAATATAAAGAACATCTGAAAGTCTTCTGGACGATTATGGGTTGGTTAATGAAAAATTCTGTAGGAACGCTTAAGACACATAAGGGTTGTGGTTGGGACAGGGAAGCAATGAACGGTTCTTCTGAGAAGACAGAGAAAGAACATCATTTTAAAAGATCTTCCAAGAAATGAAAAGTTAATTAGTAACAATTTTCCTTAATGATCGTCCAGGATGTTTTTGGAAGTTCTTTAATAGGTTCTTTAGATGGTCATGTATCAGTAAGAGCTGGTACAGTATCTTTCAGGAACACAACCCTAGCATGGAAAGCTCCAAAAGACCTTCCAAGCCATACTAGTTCTGGTTCTGACTCAATCATTTACAAACTTTTAAAAGATCTTCTATGAATAATCCCTCTAAAAATAGAACTTAAGATTCTGTTTAAGGTTCTATTAATTCGAAGAACACCTGAAACCTCTAATATTTTTTTTAAATCTAATGGTCCTAATGGTAAGACAATCAGAAATGTCTGTAAAGACCTCTCAGAAGATCAAAGGGTTATGCAGTTGAGATAATCCCTGGAGAAGGAAGATCTTATCTTCCAGGAGCGTCTGGTTCTGTTGGTATGACAATAAAGTTCTAGTAACCTTTTTCAGGTAGTAAAGGTTTTCCAGAACAGTGAAAGTTCTGAGAGAAGAAATCTGGCTAAAAGGAAAAGACACACACACACATAGACACTAAAGAAGTAACAGTTGACAGCCAGACCATTGAGATCTAATGTAAAGTTATTAGAACTCAGTACAGACACATCCATCACTCTTTTGTTTTCAGCTTTATGGACAAGACAGGAGGGACAGAATCACACACTTGTCCTCTCACGTCCAGATTCCACTGCTGTTCCTGGGAAATTATTAGTATATGGGGGAGAGAGAGAGACAGGGAGAGAGAGAGAGAAGTCTGCTTGCACAAAACCTGCCAGAAGGTTACACTGCCTGTGTGTCATAAATTACCCGTGACAGTCCACCAGAACAGGGGGCTGCGTTGTAGGGGGGCTGAGAGAGAGAGAGAGAGAGAGAGAGAGAGCAGAATAGAAAGAGAGAGAGAGAGAGAGAAGGGGGTGGTGGCAGCTTTCTTCTCGCCCCCGCTTGATGAACGAGCCTCAGAACAAGGCAGAGAATACATCATATCACCTCTAATGGGGCCCCATTTCCCCGGCCATAACTCAGCCGTTTAAAAATAGAGAGGAGCGGGTGAAATATGGCGCCGTATATCGGGCGGGGCCTGACACTTTTACGAGTCCTCCCTGCACTACAGAGGCACTGATTGCTATTTCAAAAGAAGCCCGTCACGTCCTGCACTGAGCACAACCAGCTGCTGCCGAGGGAGAGCGGAAAATTATGGCCTTAGAGATTTGGGTTATCTTTTCAGAGAGTCGTTCAAGCCGCTGATTTACAGTGTTTGTGCTCGGCATTATTAAAAACCCGAAATCTGCGGCCATGCCATCGCTCAGGCGCATGTGGGAAATTCCGTCGTCTGGGGGGGGGGGGGTTTGAACGAGTACACACAGAAAGACAAAAACACTTACGTGGACTTTTCCTCTTCATCTATTTCTTTTCTCTGTCTGTGTGGGTATGTGTAGGACAGAACCCATGCCTGCTGAACTTTCTAAAGATGGGATGAGCTTGGGGGAGAATGCTGCCTTTGATATGTACGATGTCACAGCTCTAAGCTACACAGTGGGAGAACATGGACACCTCCATGTTGGACTTCAAGTTAGTGTTGAAACTAAACACAAGCACATACGAAGTTGCTGGGTGAACAGCAAAGAAGTGCTGTTGTATTTCCAGGCAATGGTGTGGGCGGCCATGTTGCTGTGATGTCAACATGTAAGGAGACAAGTTCAAGTGGAAATGACTTTGGCTTTTCATAGTTGGAGGTTGGTAGGTTGGTTGCAATCATTAGTTAAATGCAGTTTAGTATACACGTGTGTGTGGGTAACAAGTTTATAGCTCAGCTCCAAAGGCTCTAAAGGCACTCCAAAAAGGCAAAGCAGACTTCACGGCTGAGCCCATATTTCCTTATCACTTACAGGTGCACGTTCATGTTCTTTGTATTTGTATGCAAGACCGGGTTTCTGAGATTTACATTCAAATGGTCTCCTAATTTAGGAAAAACCCTGTGAGTTTTATGGAAATTTCTTCTCGAGGCAGGTTTCCAACACTGGAACCTGTTCCAGGAACTTCAGGTGTGCTTCCACTACAGCAACCCTTTTAAGGAGAAAAAAAAACTTTCCAAAAGAGAAGAAACTCTTGAAAGAACTGAAGAACCTTAAACATTTTTGATCACAGGAACTCTTTTAGGAACTTCAGAACTTGAATCACTACTAGAATTCTTTCAGGAACTCAAGAGCTTCAGATGTTAGAATTGCAGGTTTTCCCAATGAAGGAACTTTTTTTCCGGAAGTTAGAAACTTTTTTAGGCATGTTTTCATCATGGGAGCCTTGTTGTACCCTGGGAATGTGTACCTTAAGAGGAACCTTTTCAGCAACGCTGTCAGTACGGTGTAAATATTTTCAGGAACTTCTGGCATGTTCGCGAAACAGGAACCTTTTTAAAAACTCTTTACATTCCCATTGCTGGGACCTTTTCTGGAACTCTTTTATGAATTCGGGACTAAGTTGAGCTGTTTTGGCACCAAATGAATCAGGCTTTAGCTTTTGTACTGTACTTGATAGGAACTTTTTTTTAGAATTTCCTTTGGACCAGGAATTGATGCATTAACTAGCTTTACTGGCTAAAGTCAGCCGCAGGTTTTATATAATTATGTGGGAGACAATTGGTCATTGGTTATGTTAGGTTGTTATTAAGTAAGCTAGCTAGTATTACAACATAATGTTGCGTAACTGGTAGCATAAGAGTTGGCTAGCTACGGGGTGGCTCTAGATATCTAGCTACAGCTTCTAAACAGGACCGTTGCTCACGTTGTCTATCTCACTAGCACTACCTCTGCTATTCTTCTTAACTATATAATTTTTATGAGAGTTTTGACCCCACAGAAAAACATGTAAACTTCAACACTCAGCATGTTCGACTCTTTCCTGTTGTTAAACTCGGCTCAGCCCCAGCAGATGCGTCTCTGTTAGAGCACTCCTCCGTCTCTTTGTACTCAACAGCACCGACAAAATCGGCTCGTAAAGTTATTAGGCGCTATCTCTGACCTTGACTTTTATTAGCGTGGTATTTATGGACCATTTTAACAGATTTTTTTTTTTTGGGAGGGGGTTAGCTATGTACTAAGCCTTTCAGAAACGTCTTCCAAAAGCACCCCTTCAGCTCCGCCCCCAATTCCCCACAGATCAGTCTATTAAACTCCATCCTGGACTCCTGCCACAAGCACATCATTTATCTCAGGGCCGGCCAAGAAGAATTATTGTTGTGTAAATCTCCAACCCTTTTAGGAGATCAAAGTTCCAAGACATAAATCACATTAGCCCACAAATCCAACACACACACACACACACAAGGGAGATTCTTGGGTCATTGTTTTCCTCTTTTCCTCTCCTCGCTCCCCCACCCGTTCTTTTCCATTTTTTTTCTTTTCCAGCTTCTTCCCCTGGACACTGATTTCTCTATGCTGGTTTGTTCCTAATGGGGTTTCTAACTTATTTTGGACCAGTTTCTAATTTTTAGATCTTGAAAATGACATAAATATTCTTTTCTAGTCAGTGAACCTTCAACAAACTTTTACAGTTAGAATCGTGAGTGTTGATGAGACAAGACCATGAAGGTCATAAACACCATCAGCTGTGTGTTTATTGCAACAAAAGAACCCTCACAGGAACCTTCAGGTTCAGTTCGTCTCCAGCAAACTTCTCATGTTTTCCATCACTGGACCCTTTTAAGGAACGAATGCATTCGTTCAGAAAGTCTGGGACTTCTGGTGTATTTCGAGAACCTGCCAAAACGCCCACCAGCGGTTCCGTGTGACGCATCTGATCCAGATCCAGATCCCATCTGAGCGAGACTCGAGTTGTTGTCTGGCTCCACGTCGCTCTTCCTCCGTGTCAGAAGAGGATGTAGAGGGGCCGGAGGCTGCAGTGATGGTGTGGCAGAGTGAAGCCGTGTGACAGCACCGATGTTCCAGACCTCATGTCTGCTCACTGATTCTATCAGCTAACAAGCCTGAAGAGACAAAATAAAGAGCACGCAGGCTGAGAGATAAAAACGAGGGATTATTGCTCTTCACCTGGCCTCGTGTGTGCGCTCTGACGGCTTTCACAACACACACATCTGCCAGGGAAATGAACTGACAGCCAGAGGAGAGATAGAGAGATGACAAGCATAGGGTGGAACGGAGGGAATGCATAAAGAGAAGAATGAGGAGATTAGAAAAGAAGAGAAGCGGGAGATTAGAAAGGGAAAAATGCAAAGAAAGAAAGCAAGAAAGAAAAGAGAAGCATAGGGAGACTAGAAAGAAAAAAGAAAGTAAGAGAAACGTGGATGATTAGAAAAAAAGAAAGAAGGAAAGAAGAAGTAAGAGAAAAGAAAAAAATCCTTTCTTTCTATCTTTACTCTCGCTTACTCTCGTTTTTCTTCATGACGTTTCAGCTTGCAGAGTAAATAGTCAAGAATAATTGCAGCTGCTGAGACAGGGCCGATTTTATTTGTGTGTGTGTGTGTGTGTGTGTGTGTGCACAAAGAGCGTCTGGAGGAGAGCTCAGACAGGGAGCTTCAGATCCTAACAGATGATTGTGTTCTTAAGACCAGATAATGTCTGTAAGCTCACTGCAGTCTTACACAAACACACTGCGGATCGGCAGCGACACAACAAACAGCAGCGATCACTTCCGCGTCCTGCACTGCATTCCTTTTCTTTTCTCTCTTCTTTCCTCCTCCAGAGTTACTCTTCTGTAGCTCACACCGAGGTGCCTTTGCTTTAATTGTGCTAATTAATCGGCCAGTTTGGACCGGTCACCCTGAACCCATCGTCACACTCGAGGTTGTGCTGTCGTACTGAATATCAGCATGGCTGTGATATGTAATATGTGCTGATATCCGTCACAACAGCACTCGCTCTTGTGTGCTTAATTATGTGACGCATCCCAGTGAACAACGTCGTGGAAACGATAACATATTCGATCTGGGGGCGGGGTTACTCAGGTACACATCACATGCTAGTGGGAGGGACTTTTTCTTAAGTTTACGAGGTGACAGTCTTCGAGAATAGAAAGGACATGAACTTCCCAGTTGCTTATTGTTTAACCGCTAACGAGTATCTCAGATGGTCATAATGTGATGTTTCTCCTATTAGACGGAAATATTTGTCTTGGGATTCAATTCGTAATCTCATTGAATGAATAGGATGTTTTAGATACGAGTCAAGGTCACAACTAGGTCACGTCTCTTTTCTTTGTCTTTTCCTTTCTTTAAAGAATCAACTGAGTGATCCTTAGAGCCGCTGTGAAGTAATCCCAGTCAATGGAAGTCCGTATGTTTTATTTATGACTACAACGCTGACTAGCGTCTAACACAAGGCTGAATCCCAAATCCCTCTCTAACCCCCTAATCAAGGACACTACTCTAAGGGGTACAAGTGATTGTACACCCTACATAGTGCACTAGCTTTCTATTTAACGCTATTTGGGATTCGACCCGGAACCTGGAAGTTAACAGAGCTGATATTCTAAAGCGAAAAGTTTCTCAGGACTCTCCGCCACCTCCATGGTTTATTCTTCTTACCTTTTGGCTACCCCTGTGAAAGTAGTTTAAAATAAAACTAACTGTCACTTGCAAACTGTCGCTCGCCAGCTCGTGGTTAGTGGGCGGAGCAAAATAACTGGGTAAATAAAGCTACACATCATAATCTGTTGATAATCAATGGTGTTTGTGTAACTGTTGTATAAAAGCAATATCACACTCGGGGTCATACTAAAATTAAGCACTGAGAGCGATGAGATTAGGAATTTAATCCTGAGACAAGTCTTTCCTTCTAAAAGGAGAAACATCACATTATGACCATCTGAGATACTTGTTGCAACTGGGAAGTTCTCGTCGTCTATGCTCAAAGACTGTCACAGGCCCCCGAGTGGCGCAGTGGTAAAGCGCTCGCCCTATTATCCGGGGATCGCTGGTTCGAACCCCGGGTGATGCTGTTTTCCTCTCACAGCCGGAGGTCTCTCTAGAGAGAGCTGATTGGCCGAGCTCTACAGCCAATCAGGGGCGTCTGTGAGCTCGCGCACGTGGAAGGAGCGGCTAGCGCTTTCCTCCGAGTGTGTTACTCCGTCCCTAATGGTACGTGAGCAAGCAGTTCGAAAAGATGCGGTCGGAGGAAACACGGGATAGTCTTCGCCCTCCCGGCTGAGTGGTAGTAGTAGCCTTAATGTGGGAGCCCCCTAGTGATGGGGAGGAATTGGCCACGGCTAAATTAGGGAGAAAATTGGAAAAATCCCCCCAAAAAAAGACTGTCACCTTGTAAACTTGAGAAAAAGCCCCTCTCACTTGCATATGATGTGTACCTGTGTAACCCCACCCACCCACACATGGACACAGATATTATTTCTAATTTGTTGGCCAGCTCTTGTCATCCTCCACGTCTCTGAGTCGAAGCGTCCTGAAAACGACTCACTGACAACTCCTGAGCAAGAGGCGGGGAATTTTTACAGACCTGTAAACGTCTGGTTCCAAGTCGTGTAAAGCCACCTGGGGTAGCTTCCTCCCCCCCCCCACCCCCTTTCTAGCCACCTAACCCCCTAACCAAACGCAGTCTAGTGGCCGGCCTCGCACCATTATGACGAGATAATATCCAGCTTACAGCAGATTTCAAAAGGAAGGTGTCGGCCTCTGTCCGTCATTGTCCGGCTACTGAGTCGTAAAGCCGTAACACAGAGTGCTAAGGAGTGCTGAGGAGGAGGAGGAGGAGGAGGAGGTTTTACAGCACTCAGCTGTTCTGAGCCGTCAGAGACGCGGTTAAATTAGGGTGGTCACATGACACTTTCGGGGCTGCTGGGATACTAAAAACATCGTGTGAGAAAGGTGTTTATTAAAGGAGTAGCTTGAGCCAGATAGCTTCAGGGGAATCACACAAACGCCCACACACACATACACACACAGAGTTGAAAGTTTAAAGCTACAAACATCACATCCTATCCGGCAGGTTTATAAAACCCTCACAACCATCAGAAAAACACACAAAAAAACACATGCGTTTAATTTGTGACTTTTTTAAACAAATGAAAAAAATGTCTCATGCTAGCTTCCTAGCCTAGCATATACTCCAGATTAGACTCAGATCTTACTGGTTTAATATCGATTGACAGAAAAAACCCTACTTGCGTATCGTTGTTCAATTTGCTAAAGAAGTTACATCCTTCATGCACTACTTTATACAAGTGAAGTAGCAACTCAGTTTAGGTCAGAATTTCTAGTTCGAGGTGCATTCAGGTCAAACCTGGACTTGGTGATGAAATTCCTGGTGGATGAAGGTGTAAAGGCAATTTGCTTACAGAATCACAGTACGGTGATGAGACTCCAAGCTGCAGTAAAACATTTGAACGGCGCTGTAAAGAAGGCTGTACGTGGGCAAAGGTGGCTCGAAACCCACTGCAGGTGTTCCGTGAACATTCAGAGAGTGGAACAACTGTGATGTTATTCTGCACAATCAAAAGTCTCGCTTTGACTCGAACACACCTTTCAGCATTCCAAATGATAATTCGTACCTAGAACATTGTTTCCATATGAAATTGTTCATGTACAGTTTTGGGTTGTTGTTTTTTTTTTGCTTAAATACATGACAAGCTAGGTTTTTTGTTTGTTTGGGTTTTTTTGTATCTTTTTTAAAACAAAACATCAGAGTTTAGAGAGTGTTTTCAGCCACTATTTTGTCAACGATCCTCCAGACGAAGGAGGCTGAGATGTGTGAAGGTGGCATTGGAAGTTCTGTTAATCTGAGTAAAAAAGAATGAGTGTCGCGTCTGTGTGTGTGTGTGTGTATACGTGTAGGTGTGTGTGTAGGTGTGTGTGTGTGTGCGGAGTCTTGTTGAGATTATTCATGGCCTTAGGGAGCAGTGTTCAAACACTTCACATGTCTTTCTGTCTTTCAAAAGCAAGTAACAGCCCGAACAAGTCCAACAGAAGCGACTCCAGAGCATTGAGGCAGGCCAGGCACGTGCCACAGGTAGAGTGTAACCTCAGTGACGAGCAACAAAACTGCCGCTCAAAACCACTGGTTTTACAGACCAAACCTGTGGTCCAACATTTATTCAGTTCTTCACTCGCAGCTTTAATTCATACGTCTAATTACGTCCTGTTAACCGTTTAATGCACAAAAATTAATGTAAAGTGTGTGTAAAGTAGTGTCTTTAGTATGTGAGGACATTGCAAATTAAAATAAAGCTTGGAAAGCTGTAGAAGTATTAACTTGCGGGTATGTAGCGTAAATACAAAAATGACTTCTGACAATCTTTGAGAAGGTGAAGTAATATATTTGTCATGGGAATGCCAGACAGGCGACGCCCAGCTGTGGAAAGTTGCTACACCCACACAAAAGACGTCCATTAAGTGACACATCACCTGCAGGTGCAGGGTTAAAGGTCACATTCCCAACCTGAACACACCTGTGACCTGCTGAAGGCCCTGAGGAGAAAGACCACGTGAGTTTGAGTTCAAGCTGAGAACTTTACATGAAATGTGAAGGCAGATGCTATGAGTAGCTGGATCTAGAGCTCAAGAACGTTCTGGAGGAACATATACCGTGGACTGGATTCAAAGAGGAGATCAGTGGAGATCTGTAAGACTTCTAAACCACGTCAGCTACACCTTCTTCTCCACCTTATATAGATAATCATGAATATTGACCTTCACTGGTTTGAAAGTCTAAGGAAAAGAATGGCCAGGTAGGATGATACATTTCACCAATGGGTGCAGGTCGAACCGCTTTAGAAAGCTGAATAAACAGTTAATCAAAATAATTAGTGTGTGTGTTTTTTTAAGTCTTAAAAGGGTTCTTTAGGACTATTAATTCATTTTTTTAAAAATGTAGTAAAATTGCACCGAATGTACAAATAAATAAATAAATTGATTGATTGATTAATGTGACCTTTGACCCTGCTCTGCACTACCAGATATGTCACTTAATAGATGTATCTTGTAATTAATTAATTAAAAATAGTTCATGAGACTCATTTGAGGCTTAAGTCAAATTAGTTACAAAACTATGAACTTTTTATTATTATTATTATTATTATTATTATTATTATTGATATTATTATATATAATAGAAGTGCAAAAGGTGTTATAATAATAATAATAATAATAATACAGAAAAGTAAGAAACAAATGCTTAAAGATAGAATAAAGGTACAATAATTAGGAAAAATAGTAAGAGTTATAAATTACTTTGGTACTTTGATTTTCTAAAACTGAGACTTTTCATCGCTTCTGCATAAAACTGATTTGGGGACGGCCTACACGTGACCTCAGGTTGTGATGTCACAAAATAATTATGTGACCTTGAAACCAGTCACATTTGAAGATTTCCTTAGTTTTTAGCCAAAAAATATCTATGTTAACTAGACAGTTCTAACTATTATAAATAGTTAGCTAATCGAAGTTAACTTACTATTTATCCAACATGACCTATGTTAATGAGGAATTTGTGGTTGCCATGGCAACTGTGTGTTCGGTTCTGCCTGTTGTTTGGAATAGACAGAGTGGCCGATGTAAGATGATCAAGACGATCTTTTGAGTTCCTGTCTTCACACTGACCGTGAGTTCAGCTAACAGATACAAACATACTGGAAGTTCTATAGTTTTAAACTTTTGGAATAAAAACTGTTTATTATTCCGCACAGATTATCGTTATTAGCTTAAATGTGTAAGAGTAAGATGTGAAGGATCTCCGCTCCATCAGTCATCGGTCGGGTGAAGTGTAGGACAAATGAGGTGAAGATGGAGAGAGAGGGATAACAGACACTCTTCCTGTCCAACCTGTCACCCTTCCTCAGGGCATCTCTCTCTCTCTCTCTCTCTCTCTCTCTCTTTCTTCATCCCTCTCTCCTTTCTTTCTGCTCTCGTCTCTGTTCATGCTGTCACTTTTGTCTGAGCCTGGATTAAGCTACAGCGCCACAGTGTGTGTGTGTGTGTGTTTGCGTGCCTCAGGAGACAGTATGATGTCAGCAGGAGCTGTCCGTCATCTCTGTCCTGTCGGCACGCCACGCCATCAGGCCGTCACTCTGAGTTACCGCAGTTACTGTCGCTACCAGAGACCTGAGACACGGTGAAGCTCAGGTTGCAGCTCTGCATTGTCACGGCACAAAGGGACGGGACTCGGGCGTACTTTTTGTTTGCAGTTAAGAGCTCAGAGAGAGGGAGAGGGAGAGAGAGAGAGAGACGGAGAGATGGAGAGTTGTAAAGTGTTGGCACCGAACAGTAAATTTATTTGAGTTCTTGTCAGTTTCCCTCTCGTATAGGGTCAAAAGAAAAAGAGATAAGCTTATGAAAAGGAACAGAGCTAGGAGAGATAGAAAGGAGGAAAAAAGTGACATGGGTCAAGAGATCCAAAAAGGAAAAAAGGAAAAAAGAAAAATCGAATCCATTCGTCTTTATCTTGTTCTTCTGCTTCTTAATTTTCTGCTGTCTTTTTACTTGTTCATGTACATTTTTGTTATTAGGAGAGCGCGGGCACAGATGCATGATGGGAAGGAAATGACGAGGTAACGGATGATAAGAAAAGTGAGGAAAGGCAATGAGAAAAAAAAAGAAAGAAGATTGAGATGGAAGATGACCAGGAAATAAAGAGAGAGAGAGAGAGAGAGAGAGAGAGAGAGAGAGAGATCATTATACAGTAGATTGACACATGAATAGTGAATATGCTGAGTGTGTGTGTGTGTGTGTGTGTGTGTGTGTGTGTGTGTTGTGTGTGCGTGTGTGTTGTGAGGATCCATTGTGTGTTGTGGACTTTGATCATCGGGGGAGGGGCGGCTGGATAACTCAGTAATCCTCTCTGAATCACAAAATGGCCGACCGTTAGCTAGCTGTGGACAATGCTAATCACCTCACAAGCCTTCAGGTGTGATTTCTCACGGATCCAGTTAGACTTCACAGCTTTACTCGTCACTCAACTTTTTTTTTTTTATAGTTATTTAATAAAAGATTAGTTTATGGAGTGACCTGAGGACGGATTCCAAACATTAGCGTGACTGAACACAGAAGCGCTAATGTTTACCAAATAAAACCGTTAACTGGCTAGGAAGCTAAACAGTGAAAGTCGCTAGGTAGTTATATATATATAAGTGATGAGTTTACATTATCGTTAGCTGGGAGATTTTTAGTGTAATAGCTTTATAACTGATACCTGTAAGGAGATTCTGATGTTGTGTTAAGTAGTGACGTACTCATTTAAAGTTAATAAAAACTAAAGTAAATAAACATGAAGTAAATGAAGATAAAGTAAATAAAAGCCAGCATGTCTCATTTTAACACCAGGCTCAGTTTCTTTATCTAGAGCTAGCAAATAAATAAATAAATAAATAAAGGCACAGAAATAAAATCAACTATAATTTGAAAAGATTTTAAAATTACCAGATTATGTTTTTAAAATTAATAATAGGATATATACGGCTAAGAAATTACAACATTTTACTGGACAATGTTTTGACAAAAATTGCAGATTATGTTAAGAATAACAATGGAAAAACAAAATCATCAAACAATGTAAAAAAATAAATTTACCCGATGATTTAAGATAAAGTTATTAGATATACATATAGTGCTATAATCAGCACAGATAATATCAGATAATATTCTGAGATAATATCAGGCATTTGTTTTTTTTTAAGTAGATGTTGTAAGTAAATAAATACATCCATTTAAAAACAAATGATGTTAAAATAACAAAAGTACTTTAACAGATTATTTAAAAAATAAAATTTCCAAATTATGGTAAGGATAAAATTATAATATAATAAATAATATAATACATTTTATTATATAATATATAATAAAATATAATATAATAATGACCTAAAAAAATATGATGTGTTATGCGGCGTTATGATAAAAAAAAATAAATTACGATATCTCTGACTGAATATCAGATGTCTTTTGAATCTCTACTTGTGGCAGAAACAAAGTGAATCTGGGATTTGCCCCTGTCGATGGTGGATTTCCCGGGGTCACTCGGAAATGAATGGGTCCTAAGGGTAAATAAATGAGTTCAGATCTTTGGTTTAGAGTTGCACGGCTGTTCGCCTAAACCCCGTGCAGCGCTTTGATAATCAGAGCAGGACCGGAGCACCTGCAGCTGAGAAGAGAATCGCAGGCAGGTCGCGCCCTCGGGAGCGCACTCCAAATCGGCCTTGTCTGATTAAGAGATGCCCCTCGCCGTGTGAGCACTTTGATGTCTTTCTCTCTGTGTGTGAGCTTTCTCCTTTCTTTCCCTCTCTCTAATGCCGTTACCCGAGCGCAGCCGAGGGGCCGAGGTTCCACTCGAGTGTACATCTGTGTTCACGTGCGTTTGGAGCGTGACCGGCTCACTAACTGAATTAGGCCCGACTGAATTCAGGAGGGATTTCTGTATCAGGTTCCATCTGTGTGAAAGATATAAGGAGGGCAGTTTGTACAACACTTATTAGAATCAGAATCATAAACTAGTGCTTTAATAAAAAGGCGTTTTTTCGATGGAGACTCCAGTGTCAAAAGCAGAGCTGTAATTAGGTCTTCTACATGAATCACGTCTTTTACACATTCATTTGTTATTTGAAATAGAAACATGTGAGAGCGATGCTGTTACAACACTCATCACAACCACTGCACCAAAATCGTTTTTTTACATTTCAGAAGATGAAAAGGTGTAAAA
Source organism: Clarias gariepinus (assembly GCF_024256425.1). NCBI lineage: Eukaryota > Metazoa > Chordata > Actinopteri > Siluriformes > Clariidae > Clarias > Clarias gariepinus. The sequence goes on from NC_071120.1 coordinate 27,936,027, forward strand.
CTATTTAGAATACAATGAAAGCAAGGCAGGTCATGTGACAAAAACTAACCAATCAGCTTTACCCTTGCTGTCCTCTTGGATTAGTTGGTGGAAGTCCTCATGTTTTCTTGATGCTTGAGAAATCCACCCAAACAGGGTGTATTTTATCCCCAATAATAAATCTATTAGCAGAGCTGTTGCCTGAGATTTTCGGTGCTGTTAATCTATTTATATCCTGCAACTTCTTCGTCATCATACAGCACGCAGCGCATGGTTGGTTGCTTAGTAACGGCATACACTGTTAAGATTGTGACTGCTTCGGAAAGATGGAGAAAGCACGTTTTTAGATGCGACATGTGAACGACCCCTTACATTTACATTAAGGCATTTGGCAGATTCTCTTACAAAAGTGCTTTGAAGTTTCCGTGATTGGAATGATCCTTACAACTGGGTTAATAGGTTACTAAGTAGCGTCAGTCAAACAGTGTTGGGAAGAGTGAGGGGTTTTTGTTTCTTTCTTTTGGGGAGGGGATGAAGCCAAATATTTAAGAAACAGATAGGTCTTTAGTTGTCGCTTAAACTTCTTTGTGGTTTCTTGCTGACATGACAAGCTGCAATGTTTTTTTACTGTCTTATTAACTTCAAGAGAGATGAATAATGAGAAGCTGCTGAGAGATCATCTGTTTGCAGCTGCTGTAGCGTTAGCGAGAACAGGAAATAACTTATTTGCAAACTTTAACAAATAAAAAGTTATAACAGAAAATTGCTTTAACCGCAAAGATCTGCAGATTTTTTTTTATTAACGGGGCTTAAACCAGCTGATTCGATTCCCCACCGACTAATGTGACCTCATAGAAGAAGATTCGTGGCTAAGTACTACATCATTTACACAGACAGTGAAACAGCTCATTTGGAGGAGGAGTGAAACAGGGGAGTCTAAGGTATGAAAAGTGCATTAGGGGTCTCTCGGTAGACTTCGGGAGAGCTCTGAGTCCTGTGTTAACTTTAGTACAAAATGGGACCTTTAAAGTCATATATACCTAATAAATACTGAAACATTTATGAAGCAGCAGATGGAGACATGAGCTTGAACGGAGGTTTATTTTCTTCACGTTTTACTGGTTCAAGTCTGTTTCACTGGAATTTATAACTTATGCGTGCAGCTATAGATTTGTGTAAACGTTATCATATTTAACTGTGTGTGTGTGTGTGTGTGTGTGTGTGTGTGTCTAATGGCTTGATCAGGACCCTGCAGGACGCCGGACACTTTATTCTGACAGATTGATGCGAGCGTCGATTAATTTCACGCTGCACGTGTGCATAGTTATGAGCTCCAGTATAACATAAAGCCAGCCGAGAAAAAAACTCTCCTGGTGCTGTGAGGTTTTTGGGACAACTCATAAAAACACACACACACACATATTTTCTTTTATACCTGCAGTAAATTTCGCAGGGTTGCTTTTAGCTCCCGCCCGTGATAAGTCCACAAACTGTTTCCGTCCTGCCGAGAGAAAACAACCAGGCGAGAATAATTAATGAATGCGTTCTAATTAATTATGTTGCGCTATGGTTTAAAAGCAATAAATGTCAAAATCATGGAGTTTCTTTCCACAGACAGAAAAAAAAAACCAAAAAAACTCAACACATCTATTCTGGGAGAAGTTTCTGCGCTTCCCAGACGGGTCGTTCTTTACAGGAATAATAATCAGTACATAAGATTGAAAATAAAACCCGACTTCAGCTCATGTGGTCTCGCTTAGACGACTCCAATCAATCATGTAAACAGGTGAACCTTTCAGTAACCTTAAACACTGCTCGCTTTTCAACATACGGCTCTTAAGTTGATGCAAAATGATCCAGAAAACAGTCCATGGAACATTAGACACGCCAAATGTCATGTGGAATAAAGTTGTTTGTGTAAAACAGGCTTTAGGAGACAAACATGGAGTTTATTTCAGAAGAAGAAGAAGAAGAAGAACACATCCACATCGTGCTCCTGAACAAACCAGCACTCATTCGAACTAAATCCCTAAACACAGGAACTAATAATACACAGAAGCAGCTACCGGGCACATATTCCACTGCGTACTGTACAAATCAGATTTACGATGCGAATTTCATTATTAAAATTAGTATGTTTTTTTCAAAATACACAATCATCTAATTCACACTTTAAATCTATTCAATAAACCAGGAGTTACAGTACATTTCTGCGCTTTATATCAAGTTTATTAATTTACAACAAACCCATCAAATAAAAGCAAATGTTTTGTTGGGCGTTGTCATGGTGATCAGTAAGCGTGTTAACGATCGTTGATTAACAGCATTAATTAGTAAACATTTCAGTTTTATACTCAACTTGATGACTTCGACTTCTTGTTCATCTCAGTGTTGTTTTTATGATCGAATTATAATTTCAATAATTTAAACATAAATTTAATAATATTTCTGTCTATGATCATTTTAGCAACATGGTAATGGTGGAGGGTTTGATTCCTACCTTGTGTGTGTGTGGCGTTTGCATGTTTTCCCCGTGCTTGGGGGGGGGGGTTTCCTCTGGGTCCTCCGGTTTCCTCCCACAGTCCAAACACATGCAGGTTAGGCTAATTAGTGTAACCAAATTGCCTGTAATTGTATGAATGAGTGTGTGTGCCCTCTGTTATGTATTGGCACCCCGCCCAGGGTGTACCTCACCCCATGCCCAAAGTTCCCCCCTGCCCCCCCGTTCAAGGCAAACCAGGACTAAGCGTCCCCTTAATCTCTTTTAACCAGTATATCATCGTACTTTTATTTTACTTTTATTCTAAACACAGCTCAAGCCTTTAATCAGCATCATGAACTTCTGTCAAGTTTCAATTTTAATATTCGCAAATGTCACAGTGAGATCTGAACTCGTCACGGATATCAAGAACAATTAGCAAGTCCCAAAAATGTCAATACCACTCCTTTCTATATTTGTTTGTTGTAAATCACTAATTGCACAAGACATTTGACATCAGTCTCATCAAATTATACTAGTTCTGTGTTTCCACAATTCCAAGCTGAAAAAAGAACACATCCTTAACTACCCAAACAGTCCAAACGAGCCCATGAAGCCCAAACCTGGCACAAATCTGTGTTTTTTTTCCTCCTAAGTACGTCAGATATCATTTCCATTCCTCTACAGAGCTTCATTCAGCACTCGCGGCTTGTGAAAGATCTCAAGACCTCAGCTGAGCAAGCAGAAGATCAAACATGTGACCTGATCCGAGAGATAACATATTCTGAGCCTTTAGTTCTTATATTGGACACACACACACACACACACACACACACACACAATACAGGCCATTATGGAGACAAAAGTGAAACATGGGAAAAGGCCCCGGTGGCGCATGACGGCGTGTCTCTAATGAGCTCCGACAGTCTGACACACAATATGGCAGGCGTAATGTGATTAGGGCCGCGCGCCACTCGCTGTTCGGGGTCTGGTGGGGAAACGGCGACGCTGCCAAGCTAAACACATCGCCACGAGAAAGTGGGCAACAGCAGAGCGCTAGTTTATGCTGGGATTTTCAGGACGGGGTTGGAGCGGAGTCATGACTCGGCCTGCGTGATTACTAACACATGCAGAGAAAACAGCGGGGAATGGGGACAGACAGAGAGAGAGAGAGAGAGAGAGAGTGGAGGTGATGCGAAGGTAACGTCGGCCTACAAACTAAATGCGTCTGGAAAACAGTGGAGCTAAAAACAGGAAGAAATGGGTCAAAGATCTAAAAACTTAAGCTAATGCTTCACCTGATTCCATGAGTTCTCCAGATTCTTCATGAAATAGTGAAGCAACATGGACTGGGTTTCATTAGTCCGACCGAAATCATCCTAAGAACATGGACACTGATGTGATACGATGTTTATAATGTAATAATATAACATTTACTACAGCGAACAAGTTAATCCGTTCTGAAGGCGAGTTCTTCAGGAGAACTTGTGAAACACACGGGGAAATAATGTAAATG